>NC_044994.1:20093132-20393132 GCF_008728515.1 Papio anubis
AACAAGGCAGAAAAAATGCCAAAAAGTCAGACTGCAATATTTAGAGTGATTTCACTAGCCACAGGAAACCTTCCCCTGATGTAACATTTATTTAAGCTAAGGGGTACACGCACAGTTCAAAGTCCTTTAATGTGTATGAAGCTCATTTATCTCTCATAACACCATGACTAACATACTGTTATCAGCCCCTTTCTGCATGACAAACCTAGAATTTACAGTGGTTAAATAGCTGGCCATGATCACACAGATATCAGGAGCCGCGCTGGGACTCTACACAGACAGTGGACTCGAGTTGGTGCTTTTGATCACCATGTTCCTTCTGAGAGTTTTCATTCCCATTCCATTCTACTCACATACCTACATAATTCTTGGCAACTTTCGCACATCTTTCTATGTAAGGTCAACATTTAGGTTCACTTACAAATCAAGAGTGTTTAGGTGGGAGGCAAAGACGTAAATCTCTTTACTGGGCGGCTAAAAGGAAGGGATGTTCACTTTAACAGGCTTTTCCATTATAGCTATGCGTTTATTATTCTTGAAGAACATCCCCTCGGCTTCTAGCATTCAATTGTTTTGTTTGGTTCTTTTTTGACCATAAGATCAGAAGAACCGATTTCTTAACGTCTCGGAAACAGCATTTAAAAACAGCCATGCAAATGCAAGAGCTTTCTGAAATGCAGGCTTTCTTCTTGCCTACTCATTCCATTTTACTTCTATGGCTTTTCCGGTTTGTTCACTATCTGCCAATATTCTAACAGCTGTAGACATGAAAATAGCAGGTGTGAGGCATCATTCTCAATAGCTATCAATGGTGATCAAAGCTTCAGAATGTGATATATCACGAATATATCAACTACACCGACAGTTAATGTTGCTTAGGCCAGTCCTGTCCTCAGATTGGTAAAAACTGTCCAAACTGATTCAAAAAAAATCATCAAAATGTTCACAAAACACTCACTCAAAACTCACTCAAAAACTCACAAAACTCTCATCACAAACCTCTCATTCAAACACCCTCACATCAGTGATGATGTCTCAGCATAAATTACACAGTAAGACATAACCTCCCAAATATATGTCAGACCCACACCTGGAGATATCTGAAAGAAAAACGTCCTAAGTTTCCATTGCAAAACAACAAGTGGGGGACATATATTGGTCCTTGCTGAGCGGCTGTCAGTGGCCTGAGGAACACTTACTTTGACCACGGTGACTAACCCGTCGTTGCTGTTTGGGTCGGTCTGGATGGCAAACCGTCCTGTAGGATCTCCGCCACTGATTCTGTACACTGCATTCCAGGCTGGTGTATGGGGTTGATCCTTATCAGTCACAGTTAGATTAGCTACTATGACATCTACTCTGTTCTCAGGAACTTCACCATAAAACTGCGAGAAAGACAAACCTCAGTCAGAGGAGCAGTGTGGACCACTGAAGGACAACTTGTCTTGATGACCACACCGTCCAATTTTACTGCCCCATTAAATTTTTATTATCAACACTAAATGAGGAGACTGATAATGCAGGTAATCACAGCATTTATGTCTGATTTTAAAAATACTGTAACATTTTTCAGTAGTCCAGTTTTTTTCCAAATTACCTTACAGTTTCATTAATATTAAAATCAGCATCCATTTGTGAGTCTCTAGGTGATTATAGTGGGGTGGGGGAAAGAACTTGTCTGCGCAAAATGATTTTACTCCAGATATGGATAATTATACGCTGACAAAGTGGCATAAATCAGTTATGCAGCTCATGCACGTGAAAATATTCATAAGCATTTTGTTATAACAGCACAGTCTTTGTAGGACGTGTTTTCCAGGCAGCTTATTTTAACAACTTTAGCAGTGGACTTGAGAGACTACAAGGAAACAAATTACTTGGATGCCTCATGTAAGGCCCTGATGACAGAAATGTCCTAGTTAGCAGCCACGCTACTACTAGGTAAAGCAAGTTCCACCTCTATTTAACACATTTATTATTCATGACCAAACTTCTCAGTAACGAACTATAGACCCAAAGTTGTGTGAGTGACAGGCTGTACTCACCGTCATGGCAGTAAACTCTGGAGGATTGTCATTGACATCTGTCACTGTGATGATGGCCGTGGCTGTGTTTGAAAGGCCATATGTGGGATTGCCTTCCATGTCTGTAGCTTGAATTATTAACGTATACTGTTGCACTTTCTAAAAAGAAATAAAGATAACTTAAATGAAACTAGTTCCTCAAGAAGACATAACAGTTGTTCTGTAAATGGCTCTTTATAATGCAAGGAGAGCATGGCATCATTCATTCTGATTAACATGACGTGAAATTTCCCAAGTGGAGTTCCCTTTAACTTAGAAGCACAGGTCTGGTCCCTGTCTAGAGAGATTTAACTGTGTATATTCACCTCTACTGGCAGAAAGGAACGCAATGCAGATGTGTGAAATTCACAGCTAAGCTGAAACCTCCATCTGGTTCCAACTTTTGCCTTTCTTCACTTCACAGGATTGTGATCAAGCATTCAAGTCATTTGGTTCATATTTACTTTCTTGTATGTTAATTTCTACCCAGTTTAGGATACTAAAGACAATGAAGAATCTCAAGAGAGGGAGAAGAATGCATATATAATTCACGAAGTATGTAAGCTTTCCCTTTACATGTTCTTACATATATTCTATTTTAACAGGGTAGATGCAATACTTCCCTTTAAATTCCATTAATACATATAATTCAAAGCCATATAGAAGAGATACACAGCATTCTTAAACAAAGTCAAAACTTGAAGGGTTTATGTTTATTTCCATAGTCTTCTAACGGCATATATCTGATAACTGCATATTCAATGGATTAGGATTTGGGTATAACACTCATTGTGTCCACTGTTTTGAGCACAGACCTACAATGGATATAAATATTGACACGTTTACATTAGATGATTATTATTAGACAGGCATCCACTACTTTCAAATCCCAGGCTGACTGTTTTAAAAGAGAGCCAAATTAAGCTGTAATAGATCTAAGAGAAAATGCTGAGATTGAGAAGTCAGGCATTTGTCGGAAAAGTTTTATATTAGGAAAGCCTAACTACAAACAATATCTAAAATCATTTGGAATCTCTGTGGAAATTGGCACAGACCGATCAAAAACAGTGATCATTTTCATAAATGTTAAAACATTCTGAACAACAAAATCCACTACATACAAAAATAAACTGTCACTGCAAAGTGTAGTTTTCCCTGATTCTAAATATAGCTAACATTATGAATGGCCATTCTTAAGGGATTTCTGGAGCTTAGATAGAACAGACACAAATTGTAGCTTTTGATTTAGTTGTCAGAGGGAGGGGCAAAGAAAAGAAAGGAGTAGGAGGGAAAGCCAAACCGCCCACATTAGATTCTAAGTCTCTGTCTGTCCACCCAAATGCCAGTCTCTAGCAGTTATTTATTTCAGTTATTTGTCTTCCTAAAAGAGAACATGTTAGACTTTTTTGAATTAAAAAACACACACAAAGAAATAATGCTGGTTGAGTCATTTAATTTTTCTTAACCCACAGTACCTCGCTATAACGTGAACATAAGCTATAATACTTCTTCAATTGGTTTTCTTCCCCAGTTAGAAGTGTCACTTCAGCTTAATGCTTTCATGGTTAGTGAGAGAATTTTGCGGGGCATTCAGCTCAGCCTCCCAGCTGAAAACCATGAAAATAAAAAAAATTATGACTTTTGAAATGTCAGTTTTGTTAGCTGTTATTTGCAGAAACAGATGAACATTCTCAAAAAGAGAGAAAAAAGGAAGTTTACTTTTTAAGAAGTTAACTCACATAGGTATTACATGAAGGTATAGTTCTTTCCTAATGTCTATTCTACAAAAGTCTTTAGAATTGTGTATGCATAATACATCCAATAATTTTCCACTGATCTGCAATACTGGAATTAGTAGCTAATACTTGAAATTTCTTATTGCTGCAAGCTAGTCTGGAAATTTTAAATTACAAAAGGACACTTGTTATTTCCAAAGTACAGTATCTCGTCAAATAAAAAAAAAATTCAGTTGGTAAATAATGTCATCTCCATTTTCGAATGCCTGATTGGTAAAATATTCTTATATTTAGTAAGGAAGCCTTGATGGCCTATGTTTTAGACAATGAACTGCTTAGAGCTTCTTGCCTAATTTGGTCACTGGGCATCTGTTTGTGAATGACTAACATTTAGATTCCGTAAGGGTTCGACTTCCCACTCTCATAGCACCTCAGCTGATCAAGGGGATTCTGCTTGAAAACTTCTCCTCCCTTCCTGCTCTATATAGAATACAATCTGAACTCATCTGCTTGCTGTCAATCCTTCCCTCTCTGAAACTCACCTATTTTACAAAAGTGATTCCTCCCATTCACGTACCCTACACCTGGAGCTATTTTGCATTTATCTTCAAATGCCCTGTCATGATCCTATGTCATAGAATTTGGCTAGACTAGTGGATGTTACCCAGAGTGAATATTTTGGGTTGTCACAACTAAGGAGTGCTTAGTTGTGACAACCAAACTTAGTACCAACATCTAATGGCCAGAGGCCAAGGATGCGCTAAACATCCTATGATACACAAGATAGGCCTCATAACCAAGTAAAAATGTCAGAGTGTCCTGGTTGAGAAACCCTTGCCTGGAATACCATTCCCTTCATTCCAAGCCTGGCTACCATGTGGCTTAAAAGCCACTTTGGAGATGACTTCTGCCAAGTCCTCAGGACAGAGCCCTCACAACACATCCCATCACTGTTTATAGTTTATATGGCTGTTACTGGTCGTATATTTGTATCTGCCTCACTGTGCATGTGTGTGCATATATACAGACACACACACACACACGTCCCAAGGGCCCTTGCTTTGTTGATGCTTGTGTCACTGGCATATGGCACAGTGCCTGACTCACAGTAAGAATTCCACAAATGCTTCTGACTTGGTGGATGGATGGGTGAATGCATAAGAAACCTTGGGTTTTGCATGATCTTACCTCAGGTAAAGAAAAAACCATCTTCTATTGACATGGATAGCTATAATTTATTTATTAAACCCATACTGGGAGCATAAACTAGCTCACCTTTTCCCAAAACCACAGTGATTCATATACAATAGTCCCAATTCTAACATTTCCTCATACTATGAGTCACTTCCTATTTATCTTGACATTAATTTGCTATTCAAAGCTTAATTTATTGTAAAAGTCCGATAAATGGAAAGCTAGCATCACTTATCATGAATATGACAGTAAAAAATAAACATGATGAATTTCTTAAATTCTGGCAGTCTCTACTTGATGAAGTAGCACCTGAAGGGCTGTGTCCGCTTGCTCTCCTAGAGGCGTCTCTGCATTTACCAATTAAAATCTTACGCACGTGCAGCACTATTTTGAAACACTGAACTAGAGTTTTCAGTGAATGAGGAGGTGAGAACATTCAGTCTCTCATACAGCAGACATTTAATGAATGTCTTCTAAATGCCAGGCAATGGAGTATTTACTTGGATAAAACAGTGGCCAAAACGAGATACAGCCTTGCTTTCATTAAGCGATGGAGGCAGAGAGTAACGGATGATAGGACCATAGAGAGCCACCAAATGCATGAGTGTAAGTATAGAAATGGTAGGAAGAAGTAATATGAAGAACCTTCAATAGTGCATACCAGCTATTAGGTTGGTACAAAAGTAACTGCATTGTTTGTCATTACTTTTAATGTCATTACTTTTTTTGATTAAAAAGAGAACTTGATGACTAAACAGATTGTGGGTAGTAAAGGCAATTAAACTATGACCTTGGAGACTGAGGAGAAGGTCGTGGTCATGTGAAATAGGAAATTCATCATAAATCACAGGTTTTAGGACATGACATATTTGCCTCTAGATAAACTGGGTTAGGGACAGAGAGTTGAATAATAATGGCACCGAAACTTAGGAGGGAAGTATAGATTTGTGACTCTGTTCAAATTCTTAACTGCTAAGCCCCAGTCCCCTTATCTGTGAAATGGGACTAAAAGTACCATCTACCTTATAAATGTGTAATCTAACTTTCTTTTGTATACGTACTACATGCCGGCACTGTTCCAAGGGCCGTGATTTAAAAACTAAAAACAACTTTTATTGAGTTTGAGCACTACGTGCCTGGCAGAGTGCTACACACTATGCATTATTTCATTTAGTCCTCACAATAATCCTATGAGGCAGGTGGGGTTTTGAAACCCCATTTTACAGATGAGGAAACAGGCTTAGGAAGGTACGGAAGCTTGCCATGGACACCCAGCCATAAGAGGCAGAGACTAGACTTGAACTCAGGTCTGAGTCAAGAATCTGTACCATTAATCAACCCACTATGTGAGTGCCTTCTACGATGGTCAGAGTACTGCACACACGCAGCATGTGCACAGATAAAGAGGGGAAAGCAGATGAAGAGCCGGACTTCAAGTGGATGAGGAAGGAGTGGAAGTATTTTTTGTTTGCTTGTTCTTGAGACAGGGTCTCACTCTGTCACACAGGCTGGACTGCAGTGGCGCGATTATGGCTTACTGCAGCCTTGACCACCCAGACTCAGGGACAGGTGATCCTGTTACCTTAGCCTCCTGAGTAGCTGGGATTACAGGCATGTGCCACCACGTCTGGCTAATTTTTTGTATTTTTAGTAGAGATAGGGTTTCGCCATGTGGCCCAGGCTAGTCTCAAACTCCTGGGCTCAAGTGATCTGCCTGCCTTGAGTACAGGCTGTCCCTTGGAGAAAATTGGTGTGGAACTCAGGGAAAGTATAGTAACTTAAACATTTCTTTAAGATTCATGTTCAGGGTAATGAGACAAGGAACATCTGCCCCACCGGATGTTAAGAATGGGAATCTAGATATACTTTCTGTGCAACACAGTCTATATAGAGGTATGCAGAGACTATTGTGGGTGCTCAGAGAAGTGATTGAGAACTGGCTCTCAAAGGGTAAGGATCAGCCTGTTATGAAGGAAAAGAATATTGAGGCAGAGCAAATGGGAACAGGGAACAGAAAAATAGAAAACTTCCTATCTGCACAAGGACTGCGTGTGGTTCAATGAATGGTTGGGCATCATTTGTATGTGAAAGGCAATTAATTCTAGGGGGTTAGGTTAAGGAGGGTTTTGGGGCCAAGGTCACAGAGGATCTGGAATGCACTATTAAAAAGCTCTAACTTCATCCTATAGGGCGTGGAGAGCTATGTTACCACAGTGGAGACCCAGCAGGTTTGTAGATTATGAAGCAACCTGTAGAGAAAGGAAGATTGAAGACACAACAAAAAACAGGACAACAACCCTTCAGGATGGAACTAGGAGTTGAAGGCACAAACAGAAAGATTATTAGGTTTGGAAAACAGGAAGTATTTCTTTCATCTTATGAGGAGGAGTAAAGGTGATAGACAGTGCTCAACCAAGAGATGTTGCTGTTGCTATTCATCATGGCAATGGGGAAAACAATAGCTCAGATGTATTGGGCACTGTACTGAATGCTTTTCAAAATGCTTTTAAATACATATATACACACACACACACACACACACACACACACACACTTTTTTTTTAAGACAGGGTGATATGGTTTGGCTCTGTGTCCCCACCCAAATCTCACTTTGAATTGTAATCCTCATAATCCCCATGTGTCAAGGGCGGAACCGGGTGGAGGTAACTGAATCATGGGGGCAGTTTCCCCTACACTGTTCTCATGATAATGCGTGAGTCTCACAAGATCTGATGGTTTTATAAGTGTCTGGCATTTCCCTTGCTTGCACTCTTCATTTCTTCCCTTCCGCCCTGTGAAGAGGTACCTTCTGCCATGATTCTAGGCTTCCTGAGGCCTCCCCAGCCATGCGGAACTGTGAGCCAATTAAACCTCTTTTCTTTATAAATTATCCAGTCTCAGGTATTTCTTCATAGCAGTGTGAGAACAGACTAATACAGAGGGTCTCACTCTGCCACTCAGGCTGCAGTGCAGTGGTGCAATCACAGCTCACTGCAGCCTTGACCTCCCAGGCTCAGGTGATTCTCCTGCTCAGCCTCCCGAGTGGCTGGGATTACAGGTGCACACCACCATGCCCAGTTAATTTTTCTATTTTTTGTAGAGATGGGGTTTCGCCATGTTGTCCAGGCAGGTCTTAAACTTCTGGGCTCAAGCCATCCACCCACCTCAACCTCCCAAAATGCTGTGATTACAGGTATGGGCCACCACACTGGCCTGAATGCTTCATGTGTTATGTTAGATAATTCCTAAAACTGTCCCATGAGGTAGGTAATATTATTATTCCCATTTACGGATGCAGGAGCTGAGGTTTCAGGTTAATACACTGGAAGTCAAACAGCCCATAATAAGCAGAGCCAGAGTTCAAACCTGGGGGGAGCAAGGGTGAGTCACTGGCAGTCCTGCACAAAAAGGGAGGAAAATGGACATGAAGTGGAAAGGCCAGGAATACTACCAGCAAGTAATGTCACAAGAGGACAGATAGGAATAAATGCTGAAGACTGGGGTAATGTGGCAAATACACCTTTAGGTCTGGAGAAGCTGAAGAATTAAAACGGAATTTTTAAAACCTGAAGATGAAAGAAAAATAAAAAGCTGAATCTCAGTAAGCATTTCAGTGATTAGGAGTTCAATCACTTAAAGGTGCCATACATCCTGAGAGAACGAGAACAAATATTACTTTTGACAGAAAGGAAACTGTGAATTCTAATAGCAATAAAAGAATTTCAAGCCTGCACAAGGCCTGAAAAAGTCAAAGTAATTTATCCCCAGCCTCAGGAAGAATTATCATAAACCATCCGAGATAGATACATTTTTTTCTATGTTAAATGACTTTCAGAAAAGGAAGGTTTTCCATAATTTTCCCTAGTAACTCATTGTTGTGTTTAATAATTTCACTGTCAAGAAGCTATTTCTCATACTGTATCTAACCCAGAATTCTATAGTTTCAAATCCATTTCCACATTAGTTTCATCAAGGGGTAGTGAACAGCTTCTCTATCCACTGGAAGATAAACTTAACGACGATTATGGCCTCACGTCAGGCTTTCATCCTCTAAACGAAATACAGTCTCTTTGATTTTTAAACATGGTTGGTCTGTTTTAGTAAAAAGTATCTTTAATTTTCCATGCCTCTTTCTTTCCATAAAACAGCCAGTCTAAATGAGATAGGAATATTACCGTATGAAAACAGGATGAAGTCTCATTTCTGTATCTCACAATGACAATGTGAATGAAAGAGAAATATTAGGATTGTGAAATGAACTAAATCTACTTGGTATATGAGCAACCTGGCACTGAAGAAAGAATACTGAAAATTACCCCATATTCTCAGATAAATTATGGCATTCATGCTGAGTTTATCAGCATATAAAAATAGTATTTCATATGGTAATGAAGAGGTGAAAATATATACATGTTCCAAATATTACTGAACTAAAAGTACTACTTAAGAAACTAAACTGATTTCAACAATCTCTGATGCAAATCAATTCTAGAAAAAGAACTGTTGATGCCTACAAGTTAATAGGTACAATGTCATAGGCATACACCAGCTCCTAAGTAAGGCTCTCAGCTCAGAATAAAGTAATCTTAATTGGCTCATATTACTTTATTGTAGTGCTTCTAGCACTATTTTGTGTATAAAATTAATTGCAATAGTAATGTTTTCTTCTATTCAATTCAAATGAATGCATCTACAGAAAATAAAGAGTCAAAAAACAACAAACTTCTAAAATCCTTGTCAATGATATTTTATTGCAGTGGGTATAATGTCTCCTTTTGACATACATAATCTGAAGTCTCATTACAGTAAAAGCTGGCTCAGTCAGAAATCTACAAAGCACCGATCTCCCTGAGTTGGCACTTTGATATTTCACTCAAACAATGATTACATATGGTCAAAATAATGACCTTGAGAATCTGTAAGAAAACAGGATAGAATTGAGAAATGATGAAAAAGTTTCACTAGGAGTGAGGTTTTCAGGAAAGAATATGAGCAGTGCTTGAATCAGAACCTGAAGAACTGGAAGATCCAAGATCAAGAAAACGGTGTAAGGCATGCCTGGCCGTGGGGATCACATGTACAAAAACACAGGGGTAGGCAGGAGCACAGTGGGTCGAGGCCGGTAACACTGAGATGACCCACCGGGAATCAACAGAAGTACCCGTTCCCTGTCAGACTGTGATACTGCATAGTATTTCAATGCCTTCAACACTGCATACATTTTCAACTAAATGTTATGTCAGAAATGTGTTTCTCTGTATTTCTAACTTCAAATACTTGTGAGTAGAATTAATGCAGTTACTACTGCTCAAGCCTTTTAAGTAAATTAATCATAGAGTTAAGGGGCTAGTTCTAATAAAGAAGATAATCTACTATACACTCTATCAGCCTATTCACAAGGGCTAAAAAAAACCCAAATCACATACATGTTATTTGCAGCCTTTTAATAACACAAGCATTAACAATTATCCTAAGTTTGTGTGCAAATTATTTGGCTGTGATTTTTAATTCCTCACAAAAATCTTTGACTATCAAGGAAAACTGAGGAAATGTTAAAAATTTTAAAAATTAGATACCAGAGAATATTGCTTAGTCAGTATCACATTAAATACCACATAGGCTAGCATTGATTTATCTAGTATATATACATCATTTAACCAATTTGAAGCTCTGCAGAAAAATATACAACAGATTATTTAATGAAAAAAATTAGCATAGCATTTGAACAACACTGTATCTTGTGATGTGGAGATAAAATGTATGTGATATTGTGCACCTTTAAGATTAAAAGTAAACACAAATAGAGGTTTTGGTTGGCTTACTTCTCGATCAAGTCCAGCTGCCACTGTGATAATGTCACCAGTCTCATTGTTGATTGTAAACATGTTGGGTGAAGGGGTGCTTGGAGCCTGAGACAGGATTCTGTACCTCAACATCCCATTGAGGGCATTGGGATCATCAGCATCAATTGCTGTTACGGTCATCACATATGTTCCTAGAGACAGTGTACATGGAAAATGGTTACCCTTCATTCCAGGGACCCCAAAAGAGAAGGTATATTTATAGTTTTGATGTCTTATTTTCACTTTTTAAAAAGAAATATTTAAAGTCATTTAGACTTGATTTAAAATGCTACTCATAAGAACAGTACTTATTTCAAAAAAGATAAAACCTGGTCTGGATCCTTGAATGAAAAATTATACAACATACATATTTATAAAAACTCAATTTTTCTATAACTTGGAAGATAAATTCACTTTATGATTCCAAAAAGGTTCATTTTAGACCTTAATTTATATAAAATGCAAATAATGGATAATATAGATACCATTAGAAACATAATTTATTGCCGCTGATTCTTCCCTCTGTCATCTTTTCTTCCGTTATGCAATAACGTCTAAAATAACATGCTGAGTATGATTCTCCCCAGTGCCTGAGTCATTTTCCGAATGTAGGCTGTGTGCAGAACGCGGCACACTCCATTTCCTCAGGTCATAAGGAACCATTTCATGCACTGCTGTTTCGGTACATTGCATAGAGATTTGGCATTGTGTTTCATTATTTCCTCAGTGATTAAAAGAACATTGGAACCAACTTAGAGACTTCAATTTATTAGATATTTTGGAAAAGAAATCTTCAAAGCCTTTGTATCCAATTAGTTCAAACTAGCTAGACAAACTGTAATTTAGAAATAGAGTGAGAAGTAGTTACTGTTTAGAATGGTTTGTTCTGTGGGATCCTTTTAAGAACTGAATTATGAAATGTTTATCTCCAGTCTACCTTCCTTTTGAATACTCAAGTTCAGTTCTACCTCGGAGCCTGTTTATATTCGGTATTCTCTCTCCATGGTATACCTTGGGTTCTGAACTAATGATGCTTTGGTAATATTATTCAAATCTCATTTCAGAACTTGTCCCTTTAAACCATTTACCTGTTTTGATTATGTGTCATCCCTACACCCTTATTTTTTCAAAACCTTCAGTGTGTACTTGCTTGTTTTCGTGTTTTTTATTTCTCTCCCCTACTACAATTTAAGTTCCAATAGGGCAGGAACTAGCTTGTCACCACTGTATCCACGGTATCAGAACAAGGCCTACCACACAGCATATGCTTTATAAACATCTGCTGAATGAATAAATCATTAGAATAAAAAGGTATGTTTCAAAAGTGTGAGCCAAAATATAGATCACAACACAGTTTAGCTCAAGATTCATCACAAATCTTGCCTAGAAGGATGTTTTCAAACTTAGAGAAGACCCACAGGAAATATACTCACAATATGTCTACTTCTAGCAATAGCTGAGAGTCTTTTATTTATGGGTGGATCATATGGAAATTCATGGTAAAATGCATAATAAATATAGCTTTAGTGCCACATTTTAAACAGTTTTTGTGAAACAATTCTTGTAAAGTTTGAAATAATAGAGAAAAAAAAGAAAATAATATAAAAAAATTTCCACAGTCCCAAAAGCCCAACGTTTGTTTTCTTTGGAATATTTGTAAAGACTTGTGTTTTAGTAAGGAAATGCTGAATTTGCTTTAACTTTACTGTATTTTAAAATACTGAAGAAAGCTACTCTGATGACGTGACTTAGAAGGAGTCACAGATGGCTGAATTTCCTGCACATCTCCTGGCCTCCCTCCAGCTGCCCCCACCCTACCCCTACATCTTTTCTGAAGAGGCGCATATATGCACTGGGACCAAGAAAATGTATGCATTTGAGCCATAGTTGGTTATATCTGTAAACTGACTTACGCATAAGTTGTTGCATAAACTGGTGTCAATGACAAAGGTATTATGCAGCACAATTTTAAATGCTGAGGCTTTTAAAAATACGAAACAAAAATACAATAGCTAATTAAATCTCTCTGAACCCCATGTCATCTCAGGAAGCCTGGTCAAACACTTACTTTTACCATCCCTATACCAACTGATTGTCTTGTCCACTGGTTTTCTAGGGGTCTGGCTATTCTACAGTGACTGAAGTGTGTCATATTTTTAATATAAGAATCTAAAATCTTAGTCAAACACCACTTTACAATCATGAGTGGCTTTCCTCAAGTGCTATTTCTAGGCCAGCGCATTTTCCATTTTGCTGGTTGAAGGGATAGCACTGCAGGGGTCACGCTGGCCACCCTGAAAATAACTCCTGAGGAGCTAGAGGGCAGCAATCACAGCTGTCACTAAGCCCCTTCCATGCTTTCGCTTTGACTTCGCCACCTAGTCCCAGGAACGTCAAGTATCTTTAAGGCTTTCCCACCGTGTTTAATTGCTGCTATGTCTCATACAGTCACACCTGTACTTTGTAAACAGGAAGCCTCTCGTCTTCTGGGGCTCACTTTCAAGATGCATTGGCTGAATCAACTAAAGCAGAATGAAAGGATCCTATGTATTCCACAGGACAGAATCAAATACTGTAGTGCATATTTTTTCAAAGGTGGTCAAAATCATGGGTAATAACAAGGATTTTTGTTGTTGTTGTTTTTCTCTCTTCAATCGGTTTTTTCCTAAGTTACCTTCCTTCTTTCCCAAAAGCATTATGAATGAAAGAAAACGATCCAAAAAGGCTCACATGATTTCTCCATTTCTTGCTCATATAACAGGGCTGGTTTATACCAAACTTTCCTCAAGTCATCTTCAAATTATTATCTTTAAACTTACCAGGCTTTGATCCCTCAGGAACTGTCCCATTCCAAACCTGGTGTAAGAACTCAGGTCTGTTGTCATTCATGTCAATAACATTGATGACAATGTCAATGGGGTTCTCCACTTGATTTCCATTAATATCTACTGCATGTGCCCTCAACTGCAAAAGTAATTAGAAAACAAAACTATTTAACAGATTTATGTCTGTGAGAAGATAAATACATCATTATAAGGCTACTAAAATAGCAAGAATAAACTCACAGCTTAAAAACCAAAGCTGTTCTTCCCACCAAAATTTAAGTTACACCAAGTCCATATAATTAGGATAGATATAGTAGCAAAAAGCTATCATTTACTATACGCCAGGCATTGTTCTCAGAGTACAATGGATTTTAACTCATTTAATCCACATACAAAGGAGTGAGGCAGAAATTGTCAGCATTCGAAGATGAAATTGAGCCTCAGAAAGACTAGGAAATTTATGAAGGTCACTGCTCTTGCTGCTGACAGGACTCAGATCCAAAACCAGTTGTGTCCAGCTCCAAAATCCTATTGCTAAACCAGTAGAGAAGGCAGACTTAAGGTAATTAAAAATGTGAAAGTAGGCCAGGCACGGTGGCTCACGCCTGTAATCCCAGCACTTTGGGAGGCCAAAGCGGGCGGATCACCTGAGGTCAGGAGTTTGAGACCAGCCTGGCCAACATGGCGAAACCCTGTCTCTACTAAAAATACAGAAAAAATTAGCTGGGCGTGGTGGCACATGTCTGTAATCCCAGCTACTTGGGAGGCTGAGGCAAGAGAATCCCTTGAACCTGAGGTTGAAGTGAGCTGAGATCGTGCCAGTGCACTCCAGCCTGGGTGACAGAGTGGGACTCTTGTGTCAAAAAAAAAAAAAAAAAACAGTGGAAGTAGCACAAAGTAGTCATAGAGATCAAGGGAACAGAAAATAATCTAGACAGAAGTAAGTGTAGGTAGGAAATTTGACACTAGTTTTTTTATTTTTATTTTTCTTAATTGTAAAAGTCATTCACAAACGTTAAAAATATACTAGTATATGGCCGGGCATGTGGTTCATGCCTGTAATCCCAGAACTTTGGGAGGCTGAGGCAGGTGAATCACTTGAGGTCAGGAGTTTGAGACCAGCCTGGCCAACATGGCGAAACTCTGTCTCCACTAAAAATACAAAAAATTAGCTGGGTGTGGTGGCGGGCGCCTGTAATCCCAGCTACTTAGAGGCTGAGGCAGGAGAATCGCTTGAACCCAGGAGGCGGAGGCTGCAGTGAGCTGAGATTGTGCCACTGCACTCCAGCCTGGGCAACAGAGCGAGACTCCGTTAAAAAAAAAAAAAGATACACGAGTATATACGACAGCTGTTCCTCTCCCCAGCTCAGTTCTCAGTTTTATAGATACTGTTCTAGAAACTTTATCTTATTTTTCTTTTTAAACAAAAATAATCATTCGGTACACTTGGCAGAATATCATCAAAATCCTTTCATCTAGCCCATAGATTCATTTCATTCTTTTCAACAGCTGTTTAGTGCTCCTTTAATTGTTTCTTTTTGACTGGAATGCTTCTAGTTTTCCTGTTAAGTCTGATGCTTGCCATTGGTTGCTGCTGGATACTCAATCAAATTAAAAAACACCTTCAACATATCCTTTTTTAAATTCAGAGGTTATTTAAACACATAAAAACAATGTAAATTTTAATACTGCCATTCAATACCTATAAAGATAATTCTTTTTTTTCCCCCCTTGGCTTATTTAATATCTTATATTACATTAATATTCTTAATACTAAAACAATTATACTTGTATAAAATATTGAATCTGAATACTAAACCTTAATACTTTCAATTGTATAATTAATTCTACTCTGTTATAGGTATTGCTTTTTTTTTTTTTTTTTTTTTTTTTTGTGAGGTGCAGTCTTGCTTTGTCACCTAGGCTGGATGGTAAGAGTGCACTGGCATGATCTCGGCTTAACTGCAACCTCCGCCTCCCAGGTTCCAGTGATTCTCCCACCTGAGCCTCTTGAGTAGCTGGGATTACAGGTGTGCGCCACCACATGAGAATAATTTTATTTTTTATTTTTAGTAAAGACAGGGTTTCACCATGTTGGCCAGGCTGGTCTGGAACTCCTGACCTCAAGTGAGCCACCCACCTTGGCCTCCCAAATTGCTAGGATTCCGGGTGTGAGCCATCACACCTGGCTGGTATTGCTTTTTTAATGTGCAAGTAGCAAGCACTTAGCAATAATTTAATCCAAATTTGACCTGAATATACTCATTTCCTGAGTTTTAACCACAGGAATTCAGATAGCGAGAATTCCTATAGGAAGAGATCCTTAAGAATTTTAAATTGATCTTACTTATATTCATAAATTAGAGACTAGTCTAAGTAGTGGCTGGTCTATTGTGTGCTATCTAAAAATACGTTTCCTTGTTAATGCTATGTTGTCTTTGTGAGACGTTTGGAAGTTTTACTTCTTTTCCTACATTTCAAAACAATATGGAAAGCATTAGAATAACCTATTCCTCCAATGATTTTTAAAAAATGGAATGAAGAAATCAAGGTCTTTGGAAAGAAAGAGTATAGAGCAATACTCAGTGCATAAGACATTTTAAATTTTTCATATGCTTATTTGTCTGTTTGATCTAGGTGAATCTATTGAAGTTTAAAAACTTCAATAATTGTTCTCACTTATAGGTGGGAACTGAACAATGAGAACACTTGGACATAGGGTGGGGAACATCACACACCGGGGCCTGTCCTGGGGTGGGGGAGGGGGGAGGGATAGCATTAGGAGAAATACCTAATGTAAATGATGAGTTGATGGGTGCAGCACACCAACATGGCACATGTATACATATGTAACAAACCTGCACGTTGTGCACATGTACCCTAGAACTTAAAGTATAATTAAAAAAAAAAAGAAAAAACAATAATTTTAAAAGTAGGTAAAAGTACAAGAATTCAACAAGTGTATCAGTGGGCAAAATAAGAATCTGGAAACACATCCATGCACATGTGGGATGAAAGTTTTAGTGATTAAGTAAGTGTAGATGATGGATCTAACGGGCAAACTAATTCAATATATGCTGTTGGGACAAGTAGCTAGTCATAAAGGAAAAACAAAGTGGGTGTCTCCTTTTATTAAAATAATTTCACAGAGGTTAAAAATTCACATGTAAAAAGTCAACACAACAAAAAATTGGGGAACTGGGGAGACTGGTATCCTGGAGTAAAACTAGGGAGACTGGCATCCTGCAGTAGGGAAGGCCTTTATTAACATTTCTGGAAAGCCAGAATGTATGAAAAAAATTTTTTAAATGAATTTTACAGTGTAAAAACGATGTTCTACTATGGGAAAATTATTGACAATGTTAGAAATAAACATAAGGAGAAAATGTAGGACACACCAAGCACTAATATTCCTAATTAGATAAAAGGTTCTTAGCAATAAGAGTTAAAAAATCCCAAAGAAAATTCAACATAAGAAAGGAATAGGGGACTCACTTTGATTAGAATATTATGCATTCATTAACGATGCTATGGTATCTATATATTTTACATGTAACAGATTTGACTCCATTCATATAAATTTGTTCTTGCAGGTTCTTAACCACATATCTGAAGGCAAGGATCAATATGTAAAGAGTAACGAGATTTTAGGCAATTTCACTTCCTTCTTTCTTTCTTGTGGCATTTATCTATCTATTTGTTTTTCTATCAGGGCATTTATCAATTCTACAAAAACAATAAAATTATTAAAATTAACCAAAAGACTACAGATGCAATTCTTAAAATTCTCAATATTGAGGCTTTCAGACTGATATAAGAGGCAATGGTAAACTCTGCAGACATTTAAAAGTGTTAATACACAGAATTATCAGCTGGTTGGAAACTTACATGAAACCGGGCTATCTGCTCGCGATCCAGGGGCTTCGTCACTGACAGCTGACCCGAGATGGGGTTGATAATGAAGATACCAGTTGGAGGCTGGTCAGCTCCTGGCCCAGTCACACTGTACCGCAGTGAAAGGTTTTTATCTCTATCAGACCTGATCTGAGGATCAAGAAAACAATCACATTAAGTGAGAGACTAAATGAGCTCATTATCAGAGATGGGGCACATCACACTTCATGCCCTTTTTCAGCTACAAACTTCTACCATCTCTTCCCAGAAAATCACTGAAACTCTCTGAGTGCCTGTTCTTCCTCTGCTTCTTGGTGATAGGCTTCAAAAGAGATGTCATCTATCACCAGAAAGACTGGAGGCAACATAAACATCTAAAAGAAGACTCACTAGGAGCACTGCAAAAGTTCCAAATCTACAAGTGTCAGTTTTTAAACAAACAAACTCTGTCCTGGGAGTTTCTAGGTTAGACGATTTAACATAGTAACAGCTGTCCAATTTCATTAAAATAAACATTGTTTACCTTTTTGCATCAGTAACAAGAATTAATTGTCTATCCATAGTGTGAAATATCCTCAAATGGAACTCTAATACAGTCATGGCTGAGCCTGAATGTTGGATTTCTGTACTTGCATTGTACTAACACTGTTCATAGCACCAAAGCTTTCCGTATCATTCTAAAGTGACACCTGAAATTTTCATTAATAATAAAGCACAAAAGAAAGCACTTTAAGATATATTTTTGTGCTCGCAAACATTATATCACTTATAGGCTCACTGTCTTCTCCAAATACAACTACTCTCAAGAAAATTAAGTCAATGTATAAGCAGTCACAGCTTATACACAGAATAGGCTACGGAAGGGGACGGAGGGAGGCAGGTACAGAGAAAAAAATAAGAGATCCTTATGTATTAGTTACTTATACTTAATCCATCAATAAAATCTAGTTTCTGTTGTTTTTGTTTTTTGAGAAGGAGTCTCCCTCAGTCTCCCAGGCTGTAGTGCAGTGGCGCGATCTCGGCTCACTGAAAGCTCCGCCTCCCGGGTTCACGACATTCTCCTGCCTCAGCCAGGAGACTAGAGTACAGAAGCCCGCCACCACGCCCCGCTAATTTTTTTGTATTTTTAGTAGAGACGGGGTTTCACCATGTTAGTCAGGATGGTCTCGATCTCCTGACCTTGTGATCTGCCTACCTTGACCTCCCAAAGTGCTGGGATTACAGGCGTGAGCCACCACACCCGACCTGTTTTTTTTTTTTTTTTTAAGTTAAAGCAAAATGCTCTTTTCTTTAAAACTTCATTAAAGTAGAAAAAGAGAGAGTATCTTTATTTCAGAGTTACATTCATTGTTAAAGTGAATTATAATGTACATTAGGACAGAATATGCAACATAAATAAGTGGCTTATTTTTAAAAAAAGGCTTTCAGTAAGTATGTGTTAGAATGCTAAAATAATCATATACAGAAACATTTATATTTAACAAATGGGAATACAACAGACTTGTCTTACTATACTTTTGTAATAAATAATGGGTTGTTAGGTTTACTAAAATGCAAAAATATCAGCATTTTTTTTTTTTATGTAGCTGATGGTATGTATCTAGAGTAAATAAAAACAAAATAAAACAAAACAAACAAAACTTACTCCTCAGATTTGAAAGCCTATGATTTTACACAGCCCTGGGGATTCTGTTAATGGTATCAGAGGTCACTCTTTTCTTTAAAAAATCTCTCAAATGCATTTGGTGCTGGCATTTTTAACAATGATTGCCCTTTATTTTTTCTGTGGCCCAAAAACCATCTGTAGAGGGCAAAGATCATTACAGAGAGCCCAGCTTCAGACAGGGAAGTTTAGGGGTGTGTGTGTTGTGAGAGTGGAAATGGTATGGTTGGGAATATGTGTTGGCTTTAGGGCTTGTGTAGTCACAAAGTGAAAAAGCTTTCTAATCCACAGTGTGCAGGACCTACAAGAGAGCTCCACTTATAAATAATCCAAAAGGTAACAAAGCAAATGAGAAGAGGCTTTCTACAACACTACACAAATTCTATCTATATAGAAAAACACTTTCTGTATATACATGTCATAAATTCTACTTTGTAAAATAAATAGAAATATTTTTAACGTACATTTGTCTTGTGCTACGAAAACAGTTAAAATTGTGCCACCTTACCCTGACAAGCTCTTGAGGAAAAGGTCCCCTGGAGTTTTCTGGCAAGTTGATTGGAGGGATGACCCAGTCTCTCTTCTGCCTTTGTAGGTGGCCACTGTGCTTACTGAATTGTCTTGGGAATACGATTTCTTCAACTTCTGGTGGCTCCTTTACATTAAAATACAACAAGACATTCCTGAGTACTAGGAAAAACATTTTCTGAAAGTACATCAATATTATTGAATACTTGAAAGCATAGGAATCACAGTTTATTATGAACAAAAAATAAGTCTGGAGGCTCTTTTCCCCGGCCCCCTATTAAAATAACAGAAAACACCATAAAATTTTTGGGTTATACTGTGTATCTGAAAAATTGAATTCTAAACAATTTATTATATGGCACAGCTGTGTAAACTATTTGCAGTTTCTATAAACCTTCTTAGATAGCAGTTAATATTGAGCAAAATTTAATAGTACCCTTTTATATATTTCTCATTAGTTTAAACCACAGTTCAGGTAATGTGCTACTGTACATTAAATTTAGATCTTGATGTGCTAAAATATAATTTGAATTCCAAGAGAAGTTTAATACATACTGCTAAGGAATGTCTCAAATATTTATGACCCTATTAAATCCCACAGAATTAATGCTGTAATTATTCTAAACCTATGTCAGCCATGATGGATGCTGTAGATGACCCACTTTGCACATTAGGTATTAATCTCTGCTGGATGTCAACATTTTCTTCTGTTTCTTCCTCTATCTGTAGACATTTTAGCCATTAGCCCTTGCTGCTTCAGTGCAAATATCCAAGCTAGTTTGCTGGAACACAGCAAATCGACAACAAAAGCATCTTTTCACTCCATTAGTTACTGGGTTTTCACTTTATATTACCCAAATGACATGACTTCCCTCGACAGTTAATAGATTAACAAAGTAAATTTCACATAATAAAACCACAACACTGAAATAAGAGAAAAATGATAAATTTTCCTCTGATATCTTGATTCATGTTTGATGGTGGGTATGTATATCACATTTACAACTAAATACCCAAAATGAATGTGTGTGTTTCCATCTCTCACAGTACAATAAGTATAAAATAATGTAGTGGTCATAGTTCCATAGTTCATGGACTTCAGAATATATGGGTGTGTCCCATCATATTTGTTTTGAATTAACTCAAAAAACTAAAATATTCAGAAAATATTATCATAACTTTACTGAAGTTACTGTATTTTATTTGAAATTCCTAACAGTGACTTATACAAATTAAGTGCTCAATAAATATTTGTTGAATTGAACTGAATGGCACTCTGTTGGAAATGTACCTCATTTATTTTATCTTGGCTCACAGCAGCTTCCACCAGAGGGAGTATATCATTCCTAAAAAGTCATGTTGGTAGTATAAGTAATTCATACCCCCCAATTTGATTATTAAGGAACAAGACAAAAACCCAATACTCACTGCCAGAAATGTTTTCCTGTTACTACTTTAAATCTGTACTTCTCATCTAATAAATCTGACTGATGACATCTTGTAAAGAATTGTTTATTTTGTGGTTTTATTTAACAGCTTGAAAAGCTTCTAAGAAATTTAAAACAAACTGCTTCTAGTTTAAGTTATACATCTCAAAGTATAAACAAATCTTTAAAACATAATTCCTAGTTGCTTAAAATATATTTAGTCTAAGTATCTTAAAAGATTAAAAACACACAAAAAAATTACTAAAATGACCGAAGTTGATAAAAATTCAAATAGTGGCCATCCATTAATGTGACCTGAAGCAAAGCATATATTTAGTTCAAACTGTGTAAATCTGATTTTTAACCAGCCCTAAAGCCAGATTTGGATACTATACCTTCACTGACTCCTCAGTTAAGGCTGGCTTCAGGCTCAATTTCACTGCCACTTGCCACTTTTCCTGGGTCTCTTTGTCTTGGGCATATATCAGGAACTTGGCATGCTCAGAAGAGAGTGGAAAGCTTCTCACGGCATACACCATGCCATCTTCATCCACCTTAAAATCTGCAGGCTCACTGCTCTCATATTGTACTTTTCTTTTTCCATTGCAGTTGCTAAACTTCACTGTAAAAGATAAGAAATATATCAGTTATTATAATTATACCAAAAAGGCAAAAAAATAAACCCCTAATACTTAAACCTATATCCTGCTTAGGTTAAAAGATAAAAATACAGTAGCATGAAACACAGAAGTTTTATTTTTATTTTATTATATTAAAGGCATTTTCATAGTATGAAATGCCAGATGGTAGTTCTTAGCTGTGCCCTAGCCTTTCCTTCTTCCAAAGCTTTCCCCTTCTTTTCATACTTCCTGGACACTGGGTCCTCAGGTGCACCTGCTTTTCACCCTGACATCTTTCACTGATATTTCCTCCCACCCTATTACAAACTTCCACTCACTCTTCAGTCCCAGGTCTAATGTCACTCAAAGTAGAACAAACCCCCTTTTTCTCAGTCTTCATGTAGTGACTTCAAGTAGTGATTTCACTACTTCATGTAGTGATACCTCAGTTTCTTAGTCATGTGTGACACTGCCTGGAAGACGCAGTTCGGGGCAAATGTTCTTAGTTATCTTGCATACCCTGCATACTTTCTGGCACACAGTCTTAATACAAAATTTCTGAACAAATGCTTACAGGAAGAAAGCAATGCATTTATTAATACTGAATGCTTACTATGCTCTAGAATTGTAAGACCTTACGGTAATTAACAGGTAAATAATCTGCAAATTTCTATTCCTCCTAGTGCTTATAGTACTTCTATTAAGCAGTAACATTTTTAAAAATTTTAAGACAAATAAAAATAAAGGTGTATCCCAAAATAAATTTTAAATTAAAAAATGATGACAAGAGTAGACGAATTCAAAAAGGTTCAGTGTCTTATCTCTATCATACAGGCAATGACTTTACACTTAAAAAAAAACTAGTGCTTTCTTAAATGCTATGACAGCTTATGCCTCAACAGGTAATAAAACAAAAATTAAACCATGAACTTGTGTAGAACTAGACAAATTCAAGCTATTAAGAATAAAAATAAAAATATTCTCTAAGGAAGATTATTTCCTTTAAAGTCCTTAATTGTTCTTCTGAAGAAAAATTCCATCGGAATAGCAAGTAAAGGGATCAAATAAAAAGCGATTTTTTATTTCTGTAAACGTCTGATATTATGTTCTGCCTATAATTACATAGGATACTCTCTGGAATGTAATTAATAGGGACATATTACAAAATATAATCAAATACACCTTGTGGTTTTCTCGAGGATCTAAGTGTTTATGAACCCTCCCACCGCACAAATGAGCTGCTGACAGTTCTTTTGCTGTCATTAGTATAAATTCACTGAGACGTGCACACAGTCACAGCCAAATAACAGGCATGCTTATTTCCCTTAGTAACCATAAAATCCTTGATATAAGTCATAAAATACTTTAACTACTGAATATATTATTTTCCACATAATGCTATCTATATCATCTTTCATATTTCAATCATTTCAAAGTGAAAATAAGAGTTATATCTCAAACTAAATAGTGTGAAGTCAAAATGTTTGTCTTTGGAGTAGAAGTATCCCAAAAGATATTTAATTACTCTATCTTCCATGCCTCACGATTTAAAAGTGAAAAATGGGAATCTTTTCTACAGAACAATGCCATCTACTGCTCATCTTTCATTAAAGACAAAAAATGAAAAGTAAAATTGTTTTTTGGAACCCTGCTGAGAAATAAAAAAAAGATGGACTTTTGCCATCTTTTTGTATAAAAAGTACTTTTTTATATTACACAAGAGGGATTCATGGTCCTTAAAAACATAATCTGGATTAGAAAAATTATATACTCTTCTGCACACATTTTTTGTTAACTGTGATCACTCTAGTTATTATTAATTGTCATCCATAAACACCTGGACTGTTACATAAGCCTCCTGGGTAGTCTTCCCAGTTCCTGGTCATGGCACGCCCACTGCTAGACTAGACCCTTGCTGTGATTTTCTCCTCCCTGCTTAAAATCTGTAACATTATATGTCAGATCTTTAATCTAGAGTACAATGTTCTCTTAATTCTTGGGTCACCTGGTCTCTTCAGTTTTACTTGAACCACTTTCTAATACATATACTGCCCAGTGAGTGAGGTTGCAGTCATCCCCTACCTCGTGCTGCTCCACCCCACGGGCTCATCATCTTACCTGGGACACTCTCCCATTTTCCATACCAAAGCTCTAGAGCCAGGACATCATTTTGGGGGAAGAGTCGACCATGATGACTTTCACAAGATTTCAGCCTATGCCTTCATTTGGAACTGCTCTAAATTTTTTTATTTTTATTTGTATTTCCTGTCCACTGAAACACATTGATACTTTATTTTTATAATAATAATAGTTATAATGATGGTTACTAGTAATTTCATATGAGTAGATCTTCTCTCCCTAAGTAGACTATAAACTCACTTTGGCTTCATGAGAGTTAAGTCTTGGTTCGTTTGTTTCTTATGACACTTGACGGTGACAGGAACAGTATAAGTGCTCATTAAGTACCCATTAATATCTTACAACTTTTTCAAAAACTAGGAAATAGACTGGAACCTTAGACATACCCACAACCTACTATAGTAACATCTAGCATCACAAACAAACGAATAAAAAAAACCCGGGCAATTCAAAAAATTCTTTTTATTAGGTTGTTGGTAGTAGAAGAAAATGAATTAATACTTGTGGAATAAGGCACTGAAAAAGACACTTAAGATTATGTCACATATGTTAACCTTAAAAATGACTCCTGAGGTAGGAATCACTGTTTCTGTTCTACAGATGAGGATGAAAACTTCAAGTCATCTATGCACACGGCTGTTTGATTTCCAGCTGTTTCTTCCCATACAAAAGCGCAAAAGAATCTAAACTCATGACACAAATCACTGAAATCTAAGGCTTTAATATAAAACAATAAAATTAACAAAAACATCTGAAAAATGCATATGAAGAGAATGCCAAATTTAGACCTCTGAGAGTACCACAGTAAATTGCACATTAAAAAGAAATCTTTTTCTGTATCTGAGATAATGTTATTTTTTGTTTTTAATTCTGTTTATATGGTGTATCACATTTATTGATTTGCAGATATTAAACCATTCTTGCATCCCTGATATGAAACCCACTTGATCATGGTGGATTATCTTTTTGATACGCTGTTGTATTCTGTTGTAGCTATTATTTTATTGAGGATTTTTGCATCTATGTTCATCAGGGATATTGGTCTGTTGTAGTTTTCTTTCCTTTTTTTTTTTTTGTTATGTCCCTTCCGGGTTAGGGTGATACTGGCTTCACAGAATGATTTAGGAAGAATTCCCTCTTTCTCTATCTTGTGGAATAGTGTCAGTAGGGTTGGTACCAATTATTTGAATGTCTGATAAAATTCAACTGTGAATCTGTCTGGTCCTTGACTTTTTTTTCTTGGTAACTTTTAAATCACTACCTCAATCTTGCTGTTTGTTATTGGTCTGTTCAGAGTTTCTATATCTTCCTGGTTTAATCTAGGAGGGTTGTAAACTTCCAGGACTGTATCCATCTCCTATATATTTTACAGTTTATGCATGTAAAGGTGTTCATAGTAGTCCTGAATGATCTTTTGTACTTCTGTGGTATTGGTTGTAATATCTCCTGTTTCGTTTCTAATTGAGCTTATTTGGATATTCTCTCTTCTTTTTTTGGTTAATCTCATTAATGGTCTATCAATTTTACTTATCTTTCAAAGAACCAGTTTTTTGTTTCATTTATCTTTTGTATTTTTTGTTTGTTTGTTTCAACTGCATGTAGTTGTGCTCTGATCTTGGTTATTTCTTTTCTTCTGCTGGGTTTGTGTTTGGTTTTTGTTTTTCTAGCTCCTTAACGCATGACCTTAAAAAATCCAGCATCCCTTTAAGATTAAAGCCCTCAGCAAAATTGGCATAGAAGGGACATATCTTAAGGTAATCAAAGCCATCTATGACAAACCCACAGTTAACATTATACTGAATGGGGAAAAGTTGAAAGCGTTCCCCCTGAACACTGGAACAACACAAGGATGCTCACTTTCACTACTTCTATTCAACACAGTACTGGAAGTCCTAGTCAGAGCAATCAGACAAGAGAAAATAAAGGCCATCCAAATTGATAAAGAGGAAGTCAAACTGTCACTGTTTGCTGAAGACATGTGCCCCTAGAAAACTCTTAACTCATCCCAAAGCTCCTAGAACTGGTAAATTCAGCAACGTTTCAGGATACAAAATTAATGTACGCAAATCAGTAGCTCTGCTATACACCAACAGCGACCAAGCTGAGAATCAAATCAAGAACTCAACCCCTTTTACAATAGCTACAAAAACAAAACAAAACAAAACAAACCAAACATAGGAATATACTTAACAAAGAGGCAAAAGACCTCTACAAGGAAAATTACAAAACACTGCTGGAAAAAAATCACAGATGGCACAAACAAATGGAAACACATACTATGCTCATGGATGGGTAGAATCAATATTGTGAAAATGACCAATGACCATACTGTAAAAGCAAATCTACAAATTCAATGCAATTCCCATAAAAAATGCCACCATTATTCTTCACAGAACCTGAAAAAACAATCCTAAAATTCACATAGGACCAAAAAAGAGCCTACATAGCCAAAGCAAGACTCAGCAGAAGGAACAAATCTGGAGGTATTATATTACTTGACTTCAAACTATACTATAAGTCCACAGTCACCAAAAGAGCATGGTACTGGTATTAAAATAGGCATATAGACCAATGGAACAGAAATGTATGAAAAAAATGCTCAGTATCACTAATTATCAGGGAAATGCAAGTCAAAACCACAATGTAATACCACCTCACTCTGCAAGAATGGCCATAATAAAAAACTAATATATGTTGGCATGGACGTGGTGAAAAGAAAACGCTTTTACACTGTTGGTGGGAATGGAAACTAGTATAATGATTATGGAAAAGAGTGTGGCAATTCCTTAAAGAACTAAAAGTAGATCCACCATTTGATCCAGCAAACCCACTTCAGAGTATCTACCCAAAGGAAAAGAAATTTTACGAAAAAGATACTTGCACACACACACACACACACACATATGTGTATATACACATATGTGTGTGTGTGTGTATATATATATTTTTATATGCACACCATGGGATACTACTCAGCCATAAAAAGGAACAAGCTAATGACATCTGCAGCAACCTGGGTGGAACTGGAGACCATTATTCAAAGTGATGTAACTCAGGAATGGAAAACTAAACCCTATGTTCTCGCTCATAAGTGGGAGCTAAGCTGTGAGAATGCAAAGGTGTAAGAACAATGCAAAGGACTTTGGAGACTCAGGGAAAGGGTGGGAGCAGGGTGAGGAATCAAAGACTACACACTGGGTACATCGCACACTGCTCGGGTGATGGGTGCACCCAAATCTTAGAAATCACCACTAAAGAACTTATTCATGTAGCCAAACACCACCTGTTCCCCAAAAAACCTATTGAAATTTTTTGAAAAGAAAGAAAAGAAAGAAAGGAGGGAGGGAGGGAGGAAGAGAGAGAGAGAGAGAGGGAAAGAAAGAAAGAAAAGAAAGAAAGAAAAAAGAAAGAAAGAAAGGAAGGAAGGAAGGAAGGAAGGAAGGAAGGAAGGAAGGAGGGAGGGAGGGAGGAAGGGAAAGAGAGACAGAAAGTAAAAGAAAGAAAGAGAAAGAAAAAGAAAGAAAGAAAGAAGAAAAGAAAAGAAAGAAAGAGAAGGAAAGAAAGGTGGGATAAGGGTGTGACAGACAGAAGAGGGGATTTCATAGTCACTGGCGCTTGTTCTATTAATGTTCTACCGTTACCTATTCGGATTCAGGTGTCACAGTGCTTCAGGGAGGGAAAGGAGGAGGCCTCTGCAAAAAATGCATTTGTAAAAAGTCACTTACTGCACATCCTATGAATGAGAAGAGGTTGACCTAAGTGAGTCTGACACTAGAGAAAACAGTTTGGAGGAAACTGTATAAAGGTCAGTCATTTAAAGTCAATTAGTTTTTCTATCACCTCTGCCCCTAACCTATGACCAATATGAATTAGTTTAATGTATCTGTTATTACAATTTTCAGAGTTTTAAAAACAGGTGATAATTCTCATGTGCTCAAATATTAAAACACACAAAATCTTTTGGCATTATTCAGGCTCTATGGAATGTGGTGTATTACATAATTCCCTTTGTACAATTATCCAGTTGGGTCAATATCTTAGATAAAACTAAGTCAACTGAAAAAGTTCTCCTTGATGAAATATTAGTCCTGACTTGATCTGGTGGTTTTGAAGCAATCCATGTATGGTACCTGGCTCATGATTATATGCTTCTTCCATGTGAATCATATTTTATTATGTGCAAGTCACACAAATCAAAAAGCTTTCAAATTTCAATGGATAATATGTGAATTCCATTTATCATCCACGGGTTAAGGTTTATTGCCTGTTGTCTGGTTCACCTGTGACTTATATGCAGCTATAAATATCTTCTTGAATTTGAAAAGATTCACCTCTGCTCTAGGAACAAACACTAAAACTTACTCAAGTTGTTTATTTTACACAAACTTAAAAGTTAATAGGAAAAAAGTGGGAAACTGTTAAGTTACAGAATCTTAGGTATACAGTAATATATATATAATTTATAAATTATATATTTTTTAGTTCATAGCCTTTCAGAAAGACTTTTAGGCTTAAAAATAAAAATAGTACACAGAAACAATGTGGAAGGGAGAGGATATACAAGGGACATGCTTTAATATTTTAAATTAGCTTCAAAAATTAAACTTTGACGATGAAAATAAGGCTAATATCATGGACATTTGACTGCTGTAAGAAGAAATACATAGTCCACTGGAGTCAACCTGTTTCTGTTATTAAAATATTTTCCTTATGAATGGCAGGTACAGAACTCTGAGTAACATAATGAACAAGATTTTCAACTTTTATTTTTCAAAATATGAAGCAGTTTTATCATTTTTAATATATGGGCTTTCAAGAAGAGATGATGTCAAATTTATCTTAAAATACATGTGTAGGAGTGAAACTATTCTGTATGATGCTCTGATGGTAGATACATAGCACTATGTTTTTGGCAAAATCCATAGAGCTGTGTAACACAAAGAATGATCCCTACTGCAAACTAGAAACGTTAGTTAATAATAATGCATCATTATTTATTTGTCAATTGTAACAAATATACCACACTAATGCAGGATGTCACCAATAGAGGAACCAAGTACTGGGAGAGATATATGAAACTCTGTATTTCTGCTAACATAAAACTGGTCTAAGAAGTAAGTTTATTAAGTTAAAAAAGTATAAGATTTCGTACAGATGATGGTCAAACATGCTAATTATCATATGTATCTTAAAGGAATGGATGGTTGTCTAGTTGTTAAGATCTCCAATCTCTCACAAACATGACTTCCATTGTATTGCCTCAAGCTGGTATTGTTCAGAGTTGGATAATATAATTGAACCAATAACTTTATGTAATTATCCTAAGTATGAAGACACTGCGTTGACATTTAATGAAAGTTACGCTATTTTAACAGATACATGTAAACAATTAAAATTTTATTTCAAAAATGATTTTAAAATTTGGCTTGAGATCTTTTCCTAGGAGAACCTTCCTTTCACCAACATCAAATTTGCTTATGTTCAGATAATCTCAGGTAGAAACTCCAGAATATCATAACATAGGATAAAAGAAAATATACTTCCTTAGACAAATGAAATAACAGGCTTGATCCTCTGGATTAATTAAGTCTATACATGACTAAATGATTATGGCAAAAAAAATCGTACTATTAAACAACAAATGTATTATTAGAGACAGTGCATAGTTTACATACATCAGATGTAGTTACTGTGTTCTAGCCCACATAAAACTGTGTGAACATGATTAACATAAAATTAATCACCAGGGAAATAATTATTTTAAAGAAATTTTTTACTCTAAAGGCAATACCTCAAAATGATGTTAACCATAAAACTATAATATCCTTATAAAATGTTAACAAGAAACCACAGATCTTATATATTAAATGTATTAGCAGTTAATAGCACACTACATAAACCAAATGAATGAAAATGTGCAAATACATATGGTTTATAATTTTTGCTCAAGTAAACATTATACCATATTTAGAAATAATTATATGAGAACACTAAAATATTTTCATGTCTAAATATACCTTTGACTTTTTTTTTCCATACTAATTGCTATTTTCAAAGGCATTGAGAAAATAGAAATAGTTTCACAGTGTTAACAGAAATTTCTTTTCCACAGCCACAGAGCAGTATTTGTTAATGAATGAGATTTCAATTAATGAAGGCATTAGGAGGGAGGAGGGTAGGGAGAAACTGTCTCACCAGTAAGTGCACTTCCAGTGTTTTTACATATACATTCCAACGGAGGACAGTTACCACATAACAAATTTGCTCATAAATCCGAAAAAAAATCTGCTTTGGTATCATTTTGCCACAATAGTTCCTTTCTAAATTTCATACAGGAACAATTTTTTTTTCTCTCTAGAATAATTTAGTTGCCATGTCAGGGCTTACCAATCCTTTTCACACATATACAATGGGACAGTTTTAGAGACAGGTTGAGAATGAGCTTGGTGAAAAAAGTCATTCCATTTTCTTTACAGCATATAATTATGATAAGAAAACAAATACAGAGTATTGTGGAATATATAAATTCTTTAATATGTGTAAAATTTCCAACTAAAATATTTTTTAAATCTTTAATGATAAATTTGAGCTTATGTTCACAAAATATCTTTGTATGTTTTCTGACTGAAATATCAAATTCTTAATTGCTATCAATGAAAACTTTATTCACAAGAGTTAGTGGGAGCAAAGGACATTATAGCATTTACCACTTTTTCTCCAAGTAATAGAAAGTTCTTTCTTGTCATGAGCCATGAGGGCTAAATTTATTAAATTTCATGGTCCTTCTTTTACTTACAAGGGCAAATGTAATGTGGAAAGTCCTTCGGAAATGCAAACGTTTTTCAAAATTTTTCCTATTAAGTACTTCAAAATAATGAGTTTCAAACATCCACAGGGATTCCTCTAATAGTTTTAATACTGTTTTTTAGGTTTTCAATATAACACCAATAACACAAGTGAATCATTTTTATCCTTTTTTGAAAGTTTAACTTTTGCTTTGTATCTATAAACTCTGTGTGTGTAATATTTTTATATGGCCTTTGCAATTTTCAATTAAGTTCATTCAGGTGCTCCAAAATGTCTGGTAAGCAAGCTATTCTTTTCAAGGGAATAACTCTCCTTCGACCAATCTAAAGAGAGTAACATTTAAAACACACAATACATTTTTTTAATTAACTCTTGAAAAAAAGGTATTTTTTGGACAGCTTGTGTACACACTGGCAAATATCAGTAAATGTGATAATCTAATCCCTTACCTTTGAATAAAGCGATAGCCATTTAGATTCATATTTTCATATGAATTTATGTGGAATTATGATTTATGAGCAAACAAGAGCTGAGTACAAGAGCTGCTATGTGAGTAAAACTCATCTCAGATGAAACTCTTGATGTTTACACCTTCATATCATCTATAGCCTTTATAGCTGCATGCCACTAGGGCCAGAGCATCAGCCTCATGTATGAATACTTTTATTTTGAGACAGAGTGTCGCTTTGTCACCCAGGCTGGAATGCAGTGGGGTGATCTTGGCTCACTGCAACCTTTGCCTGCCAGGCTCAAGTGATTCTCTTGCTTCAGCCTCCCAAGTAGCTGGGACTACAGGCATGCACCACCACGCCCAGCTAATTGTTGTTATTTTTTAGTAGAGACGGGGTTTTACCATGTTGGCCAGGCTGGTCTCAAACTCCTGGGCTCAAGTGATCCACTTGCCTTGGCCTCCCAAAGTGTTGGGATTACAGGCCAACTGCACCTGGCCAATATGAATATTTTAAAACATGAAATATGAGTATTTATTTGCCTCCTGGCATACATAATCTACAGAAGTTTGTTTTGATTTTTTCAGAATAAATAATGATCTTCAAGGATTCTAAAAAGTCTATTAAATTAGCAAATATACTAAGGTCTTAACGTCATCAATATACAATAAGTTTTAAATTTAATAATCTGTTCGATTAATGCTGTCACTACGATGTGTGACACGCCATCACTGCCTGTTCTGACAGTGTTATGCTAACCCGACTTCTTTTCTACTTCTTCTGCTTCATTTGTTTCCAGTCTACCACTGATAGTGAACACAGAGACTGGTAAAATAAGAAATTCCATATAACAGGGAAGCACTTTGGCTTAAAGTATTATATGTGAAACCTTGTAAAAGATGGCTTTTAAAACTTGAGTATATAGTGCTCATATCTTTCTCATAAAGAAAGATTCTTACTTTTTGTGTAAGAGAATTCAAAACTACTTATGTCTAAGATGGCTGTTTTGGGGTAGAGTGCCACAAAAATTTGTCATGCAAGGAGCTTCACTTCATCACTTTTGCATGCAAATGAAATGTTTACTCCATGTGTGAGAATAATTATAATGGCACATGAATTCCAATTTAAGAGAATCATCATTATATTGCCCAATTATCTTAATCATTTGAGGGGTGGACTCTAGTGAGGCTCAGAGGTTTTCAGCATTTATTCTCAAATTATCCTTTGTGTTGGGAAAATAAACATATGTAGAAATGAAATCTAAAGACAAAACAGATTGCAGGCATGCACAAATCTAGAAAATCTATTTGTTAATAATATAAAGTATATATATAAATAAAATAAATTATATGTATTTAAAATATATAATTAAGACTATCTGCATTTTAAATGCTTTAATATAAAGCATATAAAAAGCTTCTAAATTAAACATACAGCGATCTAAATTAGAATTTAATTTAGTAATTAAAAGTTAAAAATATATACAATATAATCATTTTCTACATTCCTAGATAACCAAAATGTATTTTGAAAACAATCAGTTTCTGGAACTTACTGTTCTCTTTAGTAATTTAGTGTCCAGAGAAATCAACTAATTTAATTGAAAGGAGTTTCTTTCTAAAAATGTGTATCTTAAACATAATATAAACACTATAAACACTTTAATTCTAAAACACACAAAATTAATCACTGATTTCCATTAATAATAAGACTTTTGACTAATTGTTAACCTTAAAATCCAATCAGAAGGAAAAAAGAAATGAAAGCAAAGAAAGAGTAAAAAGAAAAAGGGAAGGAAGACAAAATAAGCAATTAAGAAAATTTACAAAATTAGTAATTTTCAGATACCACACAAAAACAGTAAATGACAAAATTTATATAACTTCTATTTTAGAATTAAATAGTAAAAATATCAGCAAAAAATACGTAAATTAAACTGAAGGATAAAATCAATACTTGCATAAAATCTTCACTGAGGATAAACATATTGGTATTAAAATTGTGATGAGAATAACTGAAGAATTTTGATGGGAGAGTTGGGGAATTTTGTGGTGGTTGCTCCATGAGTGAGGTCGTGGTCAGGGAGATAATCTGGGGAAGTGTTATGCAGGAGACCTCTCTTGTGATCTACACAAGTCTTATTCAGAAGAATAACAGAAAATAATAGGCGGGGCACGTTGGCTCATGCCTATAATCCCAGCACTTTGGGAGGCTGAGGTGGGAGGATTGCCTGAACTCAGGAGTTCGAGACCAGCCTGGGCAACACGTTGAAATCCCGTCTCTACTAAAATACAAAAAATCAGCCAGGCAAGGCTGTGTACACCTGTAGTCCCAGCTACTCGGGAGGCTGAGGCAGGAGAATTGCTTGAATCCAGGAGGCAGAGGTTGCAGTGAGCCAAGATCACATCACTGCACTCCAACCTGGGTGACAGAGCGAGACTCAGTCTCCAAAAGAAAAAAAAAAGAAAGAAAATAATAAGCATTTGCAATTGCAGGAAGTTTTCAGAGCAAGCCATAAGGGTATTTAAATATTATTATTATTTTTATTAATTTTTAATTGACATAATTATACATACTTACAGGGTCTGGTGTGGTGTTTTGATACATGTACATGTACTACAGCGATCAAATCAGGGTCATTACCATAGCCATCACTTTAAACATTTATCAGTTAGACAGGAAGAGTAAGTTTCACAGTTCTATTACAGCATAGGGTAGCTACGGCAAATAACAATGGGGTATACAGTAGTGCATATACGATTTTGAATATTATCCCTTCAAATATTATTTTAACTGTTGTGAATTAATTTTTATCTGTTTTATTGTAAAGAGTCTTCACATTTTTAACACTATAAAAAAGCCCAAGGGCACATGAATTCTAATTTGACAGGATCATTATTGTATTACCTAATTACTATCTTCATCATTCATGGGAGGAAATGGATTCTAGTGGCTAGGAAGTCACTAGACATCACTGACCACTATCAAAAGCCAGAAACCAGAATCTCTCTGTGAAACTTTAAATCGTAGAGAAAAGCCAAATTCAGCTAGGCCTGGTCTAGTCTTCAGTCATGCTTTGTTTGTGCCATGTAGCATTTCAACAAAATAATTTCATTTTCTTTTGATCTTTCTGCTTCCCCCTGGGAGGCCAGCTGATAAAACTAAGGCACTGATTTGCCCATAAAATGAGACCACTGAAGTTCTAGCCAAAATCTTTTCCCACTATTGTCCTTTTACTTTCCATTACCAAAATTTCCTTCTACTCCATTAATAATGTGAAAGCTATTTGGATCGAAACATAATAGTGGTTTGAACAGGCTGAGAAATCTTGGTTAATGTCTTTTGAACATGGTAGTAGACGTGGGGAGTAGGTATAATTAGAGACAGCCTTCCAGGGATCACACCAGAATGACAGACGTATCAAGGGCAGGCACTCCAAGACCTTGTTAGACCATCCATAACCTGACATCACCACCAGTTCCCTAGAGATCATCCTCTTGATACCTGGAAATTATTCTCCTTTCTCAGCCCAAGGAGCTACCTGCTGATGGCCTGAAGGGCAAATGCTGTCCAACAGAAATACAATGTGAGCCATATATGTTATTTCATCAATTCTAGCAGCCACATTAAAAACTAAGAACCAGTTGCAGTGAGTATCTGTAGCACACCGGTATCCCATTCATGGCCTTCTAGCTCAGAAACATGGATCTACTTGCCATGCTGCTTAAACATTAAGCCGAATGTAAGCATTAGTGATGCTCAGAAGTATCTTCAGTTTTTCTCCCCTTCCCTAGATATTCAGAAAGATTACACTTCTCATCTCCCTTGACATTAAGCCTGACCACATGGTTAACAGAATCAGCAAGTAGAAGGGACACATATCACTTTACAGCAGAAGCATTTAAAAGTTGACGCCCTCCTCCCCTGCAGTGGTCATTCTTCCTGGTAATTATGAAAGAACGGGCCAGCTGGAGGTAATACAAGATCAAGCCCACAGGATGAGTGACCACCCCCATGGAGAGCTGCCCTGAAAGTCATCCACACCTACAACAGACTTAGCATGAATATGTGTTTTTGTGTTAAACACAGAAAACTGGTGGTAACAGTGTAGCACATCCTAGCCCATCATGTCTAATAAGGCCTCAACTTGAGTGACCTACAAGACAGTAAAATTAGGACGAAAGTTCTATAAAAATGAAATACATCAGAATCAAACTTATTGTAGGTTAAGTTCAAAAAGCAAACTTTTTAAAATTACTACAAGTATTGATATTTCCCTAAAGTTTTTATTATAATGTTCCCCAAAATACTACAAAGTCTATTAGGAGCTGCTATTTCATTTCCTTTTCAGGAGGTCATGTCATATTTAACTAACGTATACAAGTTGCCACAAATAAAAGAAAGAAATAATGTGCTATGATATTCTTCTTTAATATGAAACTGTAAAAAAAAAATCAAAACAGCAGTAGGGATGATACAGAAGAATGATTATGACATCAAAAATAAAAAATTTAGCTTTCAGTAGTCTAGTAATGCTATGCATACAATTTTATATATTAAAGTACTGGGAAAGCAAAAAGATTATTGCGTTCTCCCTTGTATACATTCTAATAACTCAAAAGTTTTTAAGCTGTTCTTCGCTTCATTGATATTCTTCCTCTAGGCATCTCTATGCTATGAAATTCAAAGAAAACGCTTTCTTTTGACAGAATCCAGCTAAAAATACATAAAATTACCAGTGCTTAGGCAGAATTATTCTTTTTTCTTTCTTTTTTTTTTTTTTTTTTTGCAGAATGTACCCATTAACAAATTACACTGAAATATCACTATCTCTAATTAAATTAGTCTTTCAGAGTACAGGTGGTGTAGAAGCTCCCTTTTCCCAACTGTATCATTATTAGTCTCTGAAATTTGATGTAATTTAGTTAGCTCCATATTTCTGGCTACTTATGTCAACAAAGAAAGATATCTAATTCCTAATTTTTAAAACAGGTTTTTGTTAACTTTGAAAGAAAAGGAAGAGTTTCAACATAAATTTTACTGAAAACAGAAATTTTGCTAATTGGCATTTTCAAATATACTACTCTAAAAGAAAAAAAAAAGCTAAACTAAACTAAACCTGTTTCTCAATGAATTTCCACAATGTGGCCTCAAAATGTGCTACAGAAACCATTAAGAACAAATGTGTCCCCCGAGTAACTAACTTACTAAGATACAGGTAGCCCAAGGAACAAAAGGACGTTACTGTTTTGTAAAACTTGATTTTAAAAGAAGATATTCATAGAACATGATGTGCATTAAGCACACTAGCCCCACTGGTATGATGTGATTATCACAGTAACTAAAATTAAAAGTACATTGGGCTATTAAGCTACTAAACCCCAAATCATTTGCTGACAGTAAAGTTACAAAACAAACAACAGGGTAAGATTTCATCCTAAATACTTAATACAATTTAAGAAGTGCTTATTTTTTAGGAGAAAAAGGTCATGATCATACATGAAGAAATTATATATATATATAAAAAACAGTTCTTGAAAATTTACCATAATAATACATAACTGATAGTTTAAAAGGTGAATTCCCAGTATTTACTGCAAATCCAACAAAAAGATACATCAGATCACTAGCTGCTGGAAAGAACCTTGTAAGTTGAAAAGTTGTACTATTCAAGTAAACTATAAGAATTTAACAAAAGAAATACACAAACCCCATTATTTCTAAAGGATACCTACATTTTCTGAACATTAGCAACCTGATGTGTATTAAGTATTTAATGTACACAGAATTCCATGAAACTTTCAGCAATATTACTATTCTTTCACAAAGGCAATGAAGATATTCGAAGTCATGACATGAAATCTTTAAGCTGCCAACAGGATTTAAGTACTAAAAACAATCAATAAATTCTAATATAAGTTCACTGATGCCTTATTATTTGTGAAATATTATCATGTAACCAGGTAAAAATCATGGCTTCCCAATGCATGTCTTTATAATTATCTCAGTTCACTACTTTCCAACTTTTCAAAGAATTATTGCATAAACCCTAGAAAGCTGCTTTAGTAGGGAAGATATTCTCCCAAAAATCTATAGGGATAGGTAATATTTCTCAGACTCAGTTCAACTCACGCAGGTCTAACATACAGAGCCACAAAGAAAACAACCACAAGTAGTCTATGGCACATAATAAGAAATGGATTCCACTTTTAAACTATTAACATAACAATAATAAAAGGCAATTTAAAGGTTACTTAATTTTATATACACGTATAAATGTTTGAGTTTGGGTAAGACTCTTAAAATGCCAGTTACTTTTATTTAGAAATTACATTTTATGCTTACTGGATTTTTATTAGGGTCTACAACTGTAGAACTGTAGTCATGTCAAAATGCCATCATTGGTTTTTTTTTTTTAAATCCTCTTGAAAAATGTTCCCTCTCTTTGTTATACCCTGAAATGAACATCTAAATATGTGAACACACCAACTCAGCAATCTGAATAGTTGCTGCTTCAACTGACAATAATAACCCTTATTCTCATTAATGGGCTGACATTTCCTCTTGCAGAAATGATTACACTTCTATTTCACCATTCTCATTAATTACACCAAAGTGAATAGGATTAACTGCCATACACTGTAACAGGATGGCCATCTCAGGTATGTTCCAGCTCCATATCACATGTTTTATCTGGAAAATGTCTTAGGTTGGTGCAAGGCTGCTCTAGGGTTCTGCCTAGGAGAATTCCACACAGACCCCTCCTGAATGCTGCTAAGCACTCTTAGTCCAGCTGTTAGGTGTACTTGTAAAGGGTCAAGGTATCTTTAAATTTTTCAGAGGTAAAGAATTTTCACATTTAATTCTCCCTGTGTAAATATATAAACATGTATTAAAGGATTTCCATTACATTAACTAAGATGATGTCCAGGCAAGCATCCTGTGCACCTATTATTTGCTCCCCATTTACATTTCTCAATCTGTATGTATTAGCTACAACAAATCGAGTTAGGCTAAAATAATATCCTTATCCTGTCCTGATAAATAGATGCAATAAGCAGACTAGTCTAAATTACATCCTTTGCCTAAAAGCCCTGGCATTATTAATGCTTCAGGATAATATATTAAAAATCCTATTTTTTTTTGAAAACTAACTTACAGTAGACATTTGACTTCCATAAGCATAAAAGTGAAGAAAAACAACAGATGTGAATAATTGGGACAATGACAGAAAAAAACCACACACCTAAACAGGAATAATGAAAAATTATTAAGTGTACATTTTTTGTCTAAAAAAATGACTTTTTTTTTAAATGTAGGGATATAAAACCAAGGACATATAGAAATTAGGTATGAAGACTTCTGGAGAGCATGGCATGGCACAATAGGTCCACACTGCTGAAGTATCACCTTGTTCAAATACACAGCAATAATAATCAGATGTAAAAGTAAAAACAAACAGACAACAACAACAAAATACTGGCCAGGATCAAAAACAAGATAGTGTACCATAAATGAACCAGTGTAAACTGCTGCCTGGATAGGGAACAAGTGGAGGACAAGCGGAAGTTCAGCCTTTGCAGGGTAAAGGAATGTGGAGGTGACAGGAAGCTGGTACAGCAGCTAGGATGCCCCTTGACTCCAAGGATTGGGGCTCGGGCTGGGGCTGAGGCTGGGCTTGAGCAAGGGTAGAATGAAAGAGAGATGAAAACAAAAATCTCATTCACAGTGAGCCTGAAATTCCCAAATCATTACACATAAAAAAATCAAGTGCTTAAGAAAGCCAACAAAAATCAATAACCAGAACCTATCACACTGCAAAGGAAATGAATTCCCTGGGGTACTCTTCTGGTTTCCCCAATCCCATTGATGACTCCCTCTCCATCTCCTTCAGTGCCTTAGGGTTTAGATCATGACCTTCCCTGATCCACATTTTCATCCTAGGTAATTTCAACCAATCTTAAGGTTTTAAAAACCACTTGTACTAACATGAATCTTGAATATGTATGTCTAAACCGTGACCACTGCAATGAGATCTAGACTCCTACATCTAACTGCCCGCCTGCCATCTCCACTTGGAAATCTAATAAGCAACTCAAACTATAGAGATGTGAAAGCCAACTCTGGGTTCACCCTCCTCCTGTACAACCAACTCCACTGTAGTTTCACCCTCCACCCAAATGCTCAGACTACAAGTCTAGGAGTTGAGTTTAACTCTTGTCTTACCAAAGTGTAATCTATTTGCAAGTTCTAACAGCTCCACTTCCAAAATATATCATCAATAGGACCAATTCTCATCACCTCCACAGCTAACATCTTACCTTCAGTCATTATCCAGCATAAGTCATAGATAGAAGGTTCTAACTGATCTCCTACTTCCACTCTTCACAACATCTACAGTGGCCTTTGAAAAACAAACTGGATCGTGCTCAAAAGGTTCCTACTACACACAGAACAAAATCCTTAACAAAGGCCCTGGCCATTTAACCTCATCCTTCTTTACTCTTCTCCTAGCTCACTGGGTCTCTACAGTTACGTATGTTTTCTTGTGATTCCTCCAACAAGCTAAATTGGGTCCTGCTTCAGGGCCTTGTTTGTATATTTGAAACATTGGACAATGGACGAGAAGGAAGAGGAAAGAACAGTGGAAGAGGAGAATCAAGAGAACCTGGAAAAACAGGCAGGAGATGAAATCCAGGTTAAAAAAAAAAAGAGATTAGGCTCATTTTTGTCTTTTATAGATTTTATAGCTAAAGTTATTTTTCCTTAGTTTTTCCAACTTTCTTCCTTTTTCTTTAAGTATTCAATGGGTGATCTGAGCTGACTTATCATCAAATCAGATAATGAATAAAATGAACACGAGATCTTGTTTTATTTTTCAGCTGGTTTTTCTGGAAATGAGTGATGTGAATAATCAGCTTCATAGGGGAGGTGTGTAGTATAGTACGCTCTTCAATAAAATCTAAACAGATGGAGAAGTGGCAGATAAAAGCGTTTTGATGGTGCAGTGTAGTTATTGGTCTGCTACCCATAACATGTAGCTATGGCCGAGATGCCCCAGATCACCCCAACAGTCTGAACTCTGACTGTATACCACACTCCCTCTCAAACAGCGCTGGAATTTGAAAACTTGCACAAATAATGAACTAAATTCCAACTAGCTTCCCAGTAATATTAATATACAAGGCCAACAACAACAGTCTGGTGTTGAGCCAGGGTTCATTCATAAATGTATTACGTCCACTCAACACTGGGGACTAGGCACAAAGAAATTTGTGGGCTCAGCATCTGAACCGTCAATTATAACCCTGCTTCAAGGAGAATGTGTGTTGAATGACACATAAGAAAACAAGAACAAAGGTAAAGATTGTACCCACTTCCTCATAGGCAACAGCACTGGGAACAATATTACATTAACTTGTTTTTTACGTATGTGTGAATTCATCTATCTGAATATAAAAGTGTAGCATACAGTGCTATACTCTGAACAGAATAAGTAATCAAATATTATTCTCATTACTACTGTTTCTAAGTCATGAGTTCAGAATGTTTGTGATAAAATATCTCCTTTGGATATCACGTACAATGATTCAAATACTTTGAAGTACTTTTAAAAAAATTATTTGCCTAAACCACAATGAGATACCATCTCACACCAGTTAGAATGGCAATCATCAAAAAGTCAGGAAACAACAGGTGCTGGAGAGGACGTGGAGAAATAGGAACACGTTTACACTGTTGGTGGGACTGTAAACTAGTTCAACCATTGTGGAAAACAGTGTGGCAACACCTCAAGGATCTAGAACTAGAAATACCATTTGACCCAGCCATCCCATTACTGGGTATACACCCAAAGGATTATAAATCATGCTGCTATAAAGACACATGCACATGTATGTTTATTGCAGCACTATTCACAGTAGCAAAGACTTGGAATCAACCCAAATGTCCATCAGTGACAGACTGAATTAAGAAAATGTGGCACATATACACCATGGAATACTATGCAGCCATAAAAAAGGATAAGTTTGTGTCCTTTGTAGGGACATGGATGCAGCTGGAAACCATCATTCTCAGCAAACTAACACAGGAACAGAAAACCAAACACTGCATGTTCTCACTCATAGGTGGGAACTGAACAATGAGATCACTTGGACACAGGAAGGGGAACATCACACATCGGGGCCTATTGTGGAGAGCGGGGAGGAGGGAGGGATAGCATTAGGAGATATACCTAATGTAAATGACGAGTTAATGGGTGCACCACACCAACATGGCACAAGTATACATATGTAACAAACCTGCACATTGTGCACATGTACCCTAGAACTTAAAGTATATTAAAAAAAAAATTGCTGTTTAGACAATGGTTTCCCACCTTTACAAGTAGCAAAACAAAAGGTCACAGAGCATAAGTTTCCTGGTCACACTGAAAAGTGGTGGGTGGCACTGATGCTGGAAGCTCTTTGGGGCATCCTGGGAGGCACCCATTCAAATTTAGCACAGAGGGAAATTTCCGTTTCTTGTTGAACTTCCCCACACTCAATGAAAATGAACTACATGATTTCTAATCTACCATTTACAGTGATATAGAGATGGACATGGCAAGGTCCCTTATCCCTAAGAGTTTAAATGTAGGGGGAAATGGCTTAAAACTAAATAACATAATGGGCAAAACTAACGTGCTTAATAATTACATTTCAAGGGAGACAGGGAAATAACTGAAGATACAATGGAAGTGGCAGGTGGCTTCTGATCTAATCACCAAAGAATAAACATAATCCCAGTAGGGTATAGAAAAAGGTGGCAGCTTCGGCATAAACAGGGGCATGAACGCCAGGCAGTGATGGTGCATTCACAGAGGTATCAATACGTAGAGAAAGGGTGGTGTCTGGATCAGCACGGCAGTTCTTCCCTCAGTGCCTTTGTTAATGAGTATTTGGGAAGTATTTTTTCAAGGACCAATTTGTTTGGCAAGGTTTTAGGACATGTTGTTTTTGTAGGGAGGGATTTTTATGGACTAATGTCTTTTATTGAGAAAACAGTCTCTAGGTAGGCTGAAATCCATTAGTCTGAAAGGAAAAATGTCGACAGAGGCACAAACTAAAGATCTAATTACTGATGCACATGAAGTGGTTCACTGAATTTAGGGGCTCTCTGTGTGTGTATGTGTATGTATGTATGTGTGTGTGTAACAGACATATCTGACAGCAGGATTAAGTGTTAAAATTTAAATTCCATTGTCAGTTTTGTACAAAAGCTTAGAATTTCCCCATTTTCTGATCCCGTGGGTTTGACATATTAATATGAGAAAGACCATTAGTGGCACTTTTGAAACACAGGCATCATTAAAAAATACACAATGTAATATACAAGATGTGATTATAAAGAAATAGGATTGATTCCACAAGTCACACAGAAAAATCAGATTCATTATATTACAGTCATGCCTTGTATAAATTATAGTCCAGCCAACAGAGGCACTAAACATGCACTTTAATTTGGAGTACAGTACAGAAGTAACTTCACTATCTAATGAGATGAATTATTAATAAATGCTAAGATACTAAAAAAAAATGCTTGTATTAAAAAGGCCAACGATAGTCTTATGTATTTTACAAGTAATCTTCAATAAGCCACTATCATTTTATACTCAATTGAACCATACCCTCGATTAGTCTGATATAGTATACTTTTCTTTAAATTGGAAGAAATTACATTGATAATCATTTTTTATCAATTCTTTCTGGTTTGGTGCAAAAAAATAAAAAGAGCAATGAACTAAAAGCCAGTAAACCCAGTTGTGGTTGTGGTTGCACCGATGATAATCTCTCAACAGCTTTGGATCTTCATTTCTTCAGCTGTAATATGAAGGAGTCTCACTAGATGACTACTCTGCTAATATCTCATACAGCACTAAAACTATGCATACGCTATAGTCTAAAATTTGATATCTTAACAAGTACCCGAGTGAATATCACCAGTGAACGTTGTGCTCATGTTCTGTTTGTTTTTGTTCATGTTGAGCAGTCATTATGAAAAATACAACGGTTTTTCTAAGGCAAAAAGCAAAGGAGAACACCTACAGGGATAAAATTGTTTTAAATTTTTTTTTCTGGTTTTTAAACAGCTATATATCCCATAGAATATTTAAAATCCAAATATCACATTCCAGGTAACTATAGATGAAAGAGCAGCAAGTGCTGCAAATAAAAAATCATAGTAATTATTCAGTTGTCATTCTTCCTTCCAATACATTAAAAAATTACATAGGCCTTAATGAATTTTAATTTATAATCTAGGTGCTTTTATTTTGCTAAAGTTCGTATGTCATCACAAAAAGAAAACAACAACAAGAAAAACAAAAACAAAACTCAGGCTTTTGAAACACAACTCCCAAGAATAGACCAGTCGCCTTTTGTGCATGAAACAGATTTCAGTCATTTCAACACTAAGGTGTCACAATGAGTATAAATCCTTGAAGTTCAAACAATGCTATTCGTACTTCAGGTTCCAAATTCTACGTCTCATTCCCTCTAAAAGTAATGGATGTCAAATGGTAAAGGGAAAACTGTTTAGAGCACAATTCTTTAAAAGAGTTTTTTGACCTAATAAGGAATACAAAACAGGTGTAACTCTGGAAAATAAAATTAAACTTTCAAGACAACTAAGGACACAATCCATTATTTCTCTCGAGTTTATCTTTTTGGTAGGATAAATGCTCCTCAGGAAAGATTAACTGAAGACCTATGAAGTTCCTTATGTGGCAAGCAAAGCAGAACAGGCTCTTCTTTAACCTTACATTACATAGTGTCTTTTTGAAAGTTTCTAACAAAATAAACTCATTCTCTATTCAGTTTTCTTATCATAATGGCCATCCACAGACACTCCACCCCAAGTGTGGGTTTCCAGTGAGTAGCATTCTTTCTCTCAGGTTCAGAGTCATTTGCTTTACTAGCCTATTTTACATACACGTACTACCTTTTGATAATTCTTGTCATGGACTACAGTTTAGAATTTAAAACAGGCAACTTTGCTGCATATCTTATTGTTTTTCTAGGTGTTTTCACACCCCTTGATGTTTGGTTAATTTTTACAAAACGAATGAGGTTAACCTTCATTTTTCAGACTTTCAAAGTTTCTTTATGTTAACATAGACCTCTCATTTAAGGATGACTCATATTCATCTTGTTTAACTTTATTTTTAGGAAAATTTACTAAGCTCAAAGTAGATACAAAAAAGGAGATGTATGTAATACCAATCACATTTGTTAGACAACTAAATACAGGTTAATTCCACTTACAATAAATGAGAGACTTATGAAGATAGAAAGCTCGGCATTAAAATTTAAAGATATATTAATCTTTTTTTTTTTTTTTTTGTATTTTTTAGTAGAGACGGGGTTTCACTGTGTTAGCCAGGATGGTCTCGATCTCCTGACCTCGTGATCCACCCGTCTCAGCCTCCCAAAGTGCTGGGATTACAGGCTTGAGCCACCGCGCCCGGCCTGATCATGTTTTTCATTGTATAAAGGTCCTTATCATAGCTGCATGAGAGTCTCTTGTCTTTTTCCATTCCATGCCGAATATGTATGTCTCATTACAAGGTAGGCACTGTGAGCGAGTTGAAAATATAAAAGTGAATGGGGCAAGTATTTCACCAGCAAGGAAGACACACTTGTATCTAAGAATTTCTGCAGTAAATTATATGAATTAAGATGAAGATCTACCTAGTGGGGATTAGGGAAATTAGGTTAAGAAATTTAAAAGCTGAAGTTGACATTTATATAACATAATTTATTTAAATAGAGTATCACAGAAAATATAAACTTTACCACAAAAAAAATTGGCTTGTAAATGTTAATTTGCCTGTAGTTTGCAGAAGAATGTCTGCTACAATAAAAGGTGCAAATATAGTTTGTTGCTAACTATTACCAGCTAGATTTGAAAATGTATCCCTTGTTTTGAAATACAAATGTACAACTCTCTAAGTCTACAACTCTAGAAAAGACGAGTGAAATACAGCTTTTGTAACATTCCCTTTTTTTAAATCATCACCATCCCACCCCCATAAAATACATTTGTAGAGTTTTCTGTGATTATGTTTTAGTTTGATTTTAGGATAATAGAAATTCACATAAGCTTTAAATTCCTTGTTTAAAATATCAAATGTACTTTGTACATAAGTATTCCCGTTTTATGCTACTTTGTTTTCCAAGTTAACTAAATCACCATGATATGGAATGAATAAGGCAATTTTTGTTACCTGAAAGGAAAACATACAATTCTGCTTGGTTCTTTAATTTCTCAGTGAAGATACACACATAACGCCTTAATCAAAACATGCCATCGAGTTTCCATTTCCCATAATTCCTTCTGCTTAGTGAACAAAGTCATAATAGGTATGTCAGAATGAAAGCAGGGATAAAGTTCTTTTGAGCTGACGGAAATGCCGATGCAGCTTTTTATAACTGGAATACTGACCGTCAGCAAAACAGAGATTGGGTGGCTCAAACAGAGCCCTTATTACATCTGATTCACTGATCCCTTTCAAATTCTTGCCCCCAACCTTGGGCACAACACAAAACCTTCCTGAGCTCTGCTGGTGCTTTTGTCTGTTTGCAAAACAAAATACAACATAAGAATAAACTTTAAGGGAGTAAAACAGCACTTCTGTTTGGAAAAATCTCTCCCTTTTGGTTGTCTTAGATGCGTGTTCTATCTAGTGTTTTCAGCTAGTAACAATCCATCACTTGTTATTTAGCAATCTGTTAAGTAAAAACATCTATAGCTGTCCCAGCTTTTTCTCAAGAAGGAACTTGGGTGAAAAGTCAATAATATATGCTTTGTATACTCAGTAGCACTCAAAGTGCTTATAAGATAATTAAGATTTGTAGGGAGTTGGTTTCATATCCTAAATTGGGTATGAATCCAAGATTAGATGTCAAAAAGAGTGTATCTGGGAGACTTGTTAAAATACAAAATCTCATAAATAAAGAAATGCATTTTATGTAAAATGAAAGATGCTCTAAGTGCAAACCATACCTATAAATAATTTTGCTAATAGGTAGATACAAGATTCTCAAAGAGTGCTTCTACTCCCAGATTTTTACACACCATGAAACTTTCTGAGGATTCAGATAGGCTGCCAGCATGAAGGCAGAGCTACCTTTAATAATGGATGGTCAGATGTCTTGTTTTTAAACATTCCCCTTTCAACAATCAACTTTCTAGTTCACACCATATGCTAAGGTGTTTGGTACAGCATAAGAATATTGTCAGAAGCAGTAAAATAACTTACAGAAATACTTCGAGACAATGCTGAACCTTAGGATTCTGAGAGGTGAGACTGGGAAGAAGTGAGTTCCAGTAAGCTGCAGAAATAACCAGAGTAGAAGAAAGAAGGCAATGACACCTCCAAGGAAAAGCAAAGCTAACCACTGCTTAAAATATGGAATTCATACAAGAAAAAAAATCTATAAATTGGATATGGGAAAACTTACAAAAACTTAGTAGACAAGTGTCAAACACTTTTGAGAGGGGGAAGTAATGTTTTGGGCCAAACAAATATACAGGCTGAAATTATAAATGAAAACCTAAAGGCTAGCAAAGCTCTCAAGAGGTTATTGTTTGAACACGAACTAGAGATCTAGCCAGAGTAATGGGAATGGGAATGTCAAAAGAAGCAGCATATAAAAAGAGATGATGAGGAAATAATCCATAGGAATGGGTGGCTCATATGATGTGGGTATAGAAAATAGCGATTGAAGGGAAGTAAGGAGTCCAAAAGGATGCCATTGTTTTGAATCTTGACTTGGCAAAAGATGAATAGAAACAGGTTAAATCTCAAGGAGGAAATAGTTTTATGAAAGACTGTTTTTCAGAACTGCTGATTTAATTCAGCATTAAAAATATATATGAGGGCTGGGTGCAACGGGTACACCTATAGTCTCAGCAATTTGGTAGGCTAAAGCAGGCAGATTACTTGAGCCCAGGAGTTCAAAACCAGCCTGGGCAACATGGCAAAACTCTGTATCTACCAAAAATACAAAAATTAGCCAGGCCATGGTGGTGCACACCTGTAGTCCCAGCTACTCAGGAGGCTGAAGTGGGAGGATTGCTTTAGCTTGGGAGGTGGAGGCTACAGTGAGCTGTGATCGGACCACTGCACTCAGCCTGGGTGACAGAGTGAGACCTTGCCTCAAAAAAAGGGGTGTGTGTGTGTGTGTGTGTGTGTGTGTGTGTGTGTGTGTGTATGAAATGTGCCTGTTCTGAGTGCTACGTATAAAGGACTCATAAACTAACCCCAAGGCCTTACTCTGCAGGAGCTTCCCCAGTCCAATTATAGAAACCAATGCATGTATTTTTTTTGTACAGTTGAAGTCCCAGGAATCAAGTGAAATCTCTCAGGGAGAAAGTCATGTCTAATCTAACATTTTCCTGCTTAGATTATCTTGTTTACTGGTCTTACTGACATAAGACATCTGATAGCCATCTTGTACGCAGACATCTCTTCAAAAAGGTATTTTAAAAATGTACTGATGTCAGTCTTGTTTTAATAAATTCAAAACTTATTGAATTTATTAGTTTCTTTACTCATGGATCTTTGATAATTTGTGTGTTTCCTCTGCACCACATTTTAATTTGCTACCACTTTTTTCAAACGTAAAACTCACAAAACTAAAATTTTTAAGAGCAGAACTGCTGGTGCAAATTACTGTCATCACAACAATGTTTGAGTACCTACTGAATGCAAAATACTTTACAGCTTCTGGAACTCCTGTGAAGACTTGACAATTTCTTGTGGGCTTAAAAATCTTTGAATGTATTAATGATAATTGAGGGATCCACATCTCATCTCTGGGACTGTACACAGGACAGTAGCCTTTATGTGTCATCATACTCTGTTAGTTCCTTGTTTAAACAATGCCCTGCCACCAGACTGGGTCTAATGTCATACAAAGTCCCTTCATTTCTCTCCTTCCTACAGTTACTGGAAGCTAGCAAGTCCATAACCTACATTGCCTAGCCCCTTGCATGAATCCACATTTCTGACACCTCAGGATTGTGTGGCATAGGGAAGGGCAAGGATACACGACTCACAGGATGTCCCGCGTTTGAGTTCAGGGCAGGGTGCTACAGGAATTCTCTGATTGGCTGCATTCCTTCCATGCTAGTTCCAGTCTTCTCTTGGACTTGGGAGACTGGTATTGATACTTCATTGATTTCGCATACATGATCATATCTGGTCCTTGGAACTCCTGGCTGAGTAGGCAGCAACTCATATTTTCATTTTATAAATGAATTAATTATGGCTCAGGGAGATTAAGCAACTTGCCCCTAGGTCCCACAACTGTCAAACAGAACAAACTGCCATTATTAGGGACCAAATGAACTATAAATAACGATAGGTTTCTAGCTCACATTTACTTTATGGGTTGTTATAATTACCTATTTTCTGCTCTACCAGTGCCAAGTCAGGATTTCATAGTCTGTATTGTGTGTTTTTTTGTCAAGTTCTTCTCACCACTAACTTGTAAGGATAATTTTCCTCCCATTTTAAAAGTTGTAGGGTTAGGCAATTCCACACAATTTGGAGTTCTGTGTGGTTTATAAAACAGATCTTGATATTTTACAGTGATTAGTATAAACACAAGAAAGCAAAGGTCGGTCAACATTTATGGCTCAAGAAAAAGAGAGTATTAGACAACCAACAAATAGTTATTTCTTTTTAACTATATGCTGATGACAATGCACGCTTTAATACTGGTAACAACTGACCGGCAATGCCAAAACCAGAAGCAAATCTCATTTTGACTAACTGAACACAAATAAAATTTGCAAATAGCTTGTATTATGATCATATCTTAAAACGGTGCTACTGATGACTGAATAATTATTTGTTTAGTTGGAGGCAACGATGCTTACTGAAAGTTGATTGAACATTTGTGCACAGGGCCTCAGAGTGAATCCAAACAAGTGTGTGGCATGCTGGGGTACTAAACACTCACTTTATGGCTAAAACACTGCTCTTAATAAAGAGAACCACCCCAGATTTCTTGTATGATCAAGATAATAGTACTCCTAACTTACAGCTGTGAAGCACTTTAAACGATACAAAACTGCCCTCATATAAGCAGAAGGCCAATTATAATTCCTGACATGGCAGGACTCCAAAAACTGTATGCCAGCGGAGCGAGTTCCATCACATCAGTAATTAACTCACCTCCAAGTAGGTAAAATTCCATGAACAGACAATGTTAATTTTCCTAGGTCAGCATCCTGATAAAAATTGTGTTCCAACAATCTGCAGTCAACACAAAAACCTTTAGGTTTACCTCCTGTTAACAGAAATGTTCAGAACAAAATTATCCATAGGCAGCAAAAATAGCAACTGCTTGAAAAATATCAGATGCAGAGAGCAGAGCAAACAATATAAGTAGATGCTGAAAAAATACAGTCCAGCCAAGCGTCAATGTAGAATTCTATAAACCCTTATATAGCAAATATTGCCCTACTAAGTGCAACAAAAATATTATACACAGAATGCCAAATGGGTGACTCCCATCCCAGCTTACTGGAGACTCACAGTGTAGTGAGAGCACAACAAATACCAAGTATTCTAGTTCATTATTCTCACATGGAAAGATCTTTGATCCACTGATTGGGTGTTTATGCCAGACATACTCCACAGATCATCTCATTTAATCCTAAGAACAACTCTAAAAGGTAGATGTTACTTTAGAAATAAAAAAACTCCCGAGTCATAAGGAGATAAAATACCAGACTCAGGATGACACTGTGGTGGAACTAAGAATGTTTGAACATCACTGTGTGATTCCAAATCCTGGTATGCTTCCTCAAAAAATCACACTGGCTTTCAGTTACTGGGGAGGGGTCCACAATGAGTACATATTGAGAGTAAAAACATAAATCATGAATTAGTAACTTTATGAATAAAAATCTATTTTCCTTAGGAGCAGCACTAGATTATAAACTTAGAAAATAATGAAATCTTTATCATTTGATACATTCTTCAAACAATCGCTTTTACTTGGCATGTTTTCAAAACTGGTGTTCTGAAGAGAAAAACATTTTATTTAGAAATAAGGTATACATAGGGACCAGGGCTACATAAATGTTTTTGACTTTGCTGAAAACAAGCACAAAAGAAACAGAATTCAATTATTTTCTCATTGTAATCACACATGGCATTTTATATAAAATAAAAAGAATGGATTTCTACTGAATACTTTCTACTTTAATCAAAGCCCAAAATCACACTCGAGCCTCACCAGGCAATGTGCAAAGATGGACAGTCAGCAGGCGATGGTGTTTTTAATGGATAAGTGTCCATGACAACAGGAAAAAATGCCACAGCAATGCACACAACACTGTTAGCAGACTCAAAGAGATTAGGGTAGAATTAACCTAGTGATTCCTTCCTTCTTTCAGACGAATCATTCTTAACAGAATTAAGCAGCAGTGCAGGCAGTATGGGCCTTCCTCAACATAGTTTTTATACCTGGTCCTGAATTTGTAGAGGACTTGTGTTCTCCGTAAGTGCTGCCACTATTCAACATTCCTACAGTGTAAATATTTTCTTGTACCTTATAAACAACTTTGTAGTCTACAATAACATAAATATGTAAAAGTATACCATTCCAATAAATATTTCCAATTACCTAAGAATTTTACCCTGATTTCATTTAAATATAGTTTATTTATGAAAGAAACAAATTAATGCCCAGCCCCTTAAATAGCAGTCTTTAATTTTTACTATGCCCATTGTAGATATCACTGAGAAACAGTCATCACCATAAAAATAGCAAATATCAAAGTTGTAATTAGTATATCTGTAATGCCAAACTGCTAATAAGCCCTTTTCATTTACACTATGTATTTTTTCTATTTTACTAGCACATTCTAGTCTTAATGTTTTTAACAATATAAATATAGGAAACTTAAAATTGTTAGTATTATATAACTAGAACCATTTATTTTGTTTATTCATAGACAAGTTTTTCTACTTTTAAAATACCCAATAAGACAGCATTGGAATTAGGGAAATAATGCTTTATTACTTTAGGAGCATTTTCGTTTAAAAGTTCTTTAGTAATTCCATCATCAACCTGACTCAGATGACATTTAAGGTGATTTGTCTGATGTTTTAATCCACTCTTTACAGAATGGTATTACGGTTGGTGTATCTACGGTGATAGTCTTGGTATTATACTACCAAAGTATTTACAAATCTTGAAGTTTGATAAATTCTATTCTAATTTTCATGTTGAAAACAAGGAGACAAGTTGTCTCACTTTAACATATCTTATAAAATTATTCATTCATTCAACAAGCACTTACTGGGTACCTATTATGTTCCAGGCACTGTTAGGGGCCCTAGGGATACTGCAGTGAACAAAAAAGAAACCATAAAAATACACACACACACAATGTTTATGAAAAATTAAAGCAAGATTTGCATAGATAAGAACAAGTTACTACGGGAAATTAAGGATTTAAAAGTAGAATGTTAGCATTCTTTCTGTTTGAAGTCTAAATTCAGGATCTCGTCTTTTCCCAGCAAGAAAAAAGAATAAAAAAAAATCAGAGTAAATGCTTCTAGCTGGAAACTAGACCTCATATAGGAATGGAAGGAATAAAGCTCCTTACTACTAAGGAGAAATAATATTGGTATTTGAAAACTGAAGATATGGATCACAATAAAAAATATTTGCCAACTTTATTTGTGTTCAATCAGTCAAGAAGAGATTTGCTTCTGCTTCTGGCACTGCCAGTCAGTTGTTGCCAATATTAAAGCAAGAATTATCATCAGCATATAGTCAAAAAGAAAGCAACTATTTGTTGGCTGTGATATATATACACCATGGAATACTACTCAGTCACAAAATGGAACAAAATAATGGCCTCTGCAGCAACTTGGATGGAGCTGAAGGCCATTATTCTAAGTGAGGTAACTCAGGAATAGAAAACCAAATATCATATGTTCTCACTTATAAGCAGGAGCTAAGCTATGAGGATACGAAGACATAAGAATAATATTAATATAAAGGACTTTGGGGACTCAGGGAGAAGGGTGGGAGGTGGGTGAAGGATGAAAGGCTACACATTGGATACAATGTACACTGCTTGAGTGACAGGTACACCAAAATCTCAGAAATCACCACTAAAGAACTTATCCATATAACCAAAAACCACCTGTACCCTAAAAACTACTGCAATAAATAAATAAATATAAATATATATAAACAGGTTTGATTTGAAGTAGTTGATGGGGATTTATGAGCTTTAAGGAGACTTAAACTAGACCTCTAACAGTCGATGGCACTGAGTTTTCTTCCATTACATCTAATTTCACTCCAAACTTTATGGTTTCTCCTCTTGAAATAAATTCCCCACCGGCACTATTCTTATTATCATCATCTTTGAAAAGTCTCATTCTGAGTTAACAAGTAAAGATAGAAGAAAATGATTTTCTAAGGTCAAGAGTTGAACAAAAGACCTAAAGGAGCTGGAGATGCTGTGTTACAAGTGAATGATCACAGCACACTGCTTTAGCTATGAGTGGCCATCCTCAGGCTGGGCCACTCTTCTCCAGCTCATCTTTCTCAGAATCTTGGACTTTTTTTTTTTTTTTTTCTCTTCTAGACAGAGTCCTGCTTTTGCTCTGTCACCCAGGCTACAGTGCAGTGGCATGATCTCAGTTCACTGCAACCTCTGCCTCCCAGGTTTAAGCAATTTTCCTGCCTCAGTCTCCTGAGTAGCTGGGATTACAGGCACCCGCCACCATGCCCAGCTGATTTTTACATTTTCAGTAGAGACGGGTTTTCACCATGTTGGTCAGGCTGGTCTTGAACTCCTTATCTCAAGTGATCCACCCGCCTCAGCCTCCCAGAGTGTTGAGATTACAGGCATGCACCACCACGCCCTGCTAGACTCTTGGATGTTTGAACGGAGGTAAATAAAGACAAGGACCAGTTGGTAGCTGTGCTAATTTGCTGGCTGTACCCTGGAGGTGGAATTCTAGAAACTGTTCACATTTTGCTTGTTAACCCCTTACATTGTTTCTCCAAGGTTTTCCTGGTATATTCTTCCAGTAAACAATTCCTTTTGCTTAAAATGGGTTCTGTTACTTCCATTCAAAAGAGTACTATCGCACCCCCTCCCACTGATCCATTCCCCTTTTCTAATCATCTTGCTAAAAACTTTCAATGTTTCCTACGGTCAATAAGATAAAATTAAGACTATAAATATTTCAATATTCTCTGTTATTACACTTCTATAGGCTTTCAAATTCCAGGCCTATCTACTCAGTGTCATGCAAAGTGCATACATAGCCATGCTCCCCATTCTAAAACACTACTAAAAATAATAGTGGAAAAGACAGTGAACATTATTTTAACAGTATGTTTGGGTTCAATGATGGACCTGCTAATTATTAGATGTGGAAGTTTGTACATGTTTTCAAACTTCTCTAAGCCTTAGTTACTTGTAAAAAAAAAATGAGTATCTTGTTCCTAGAATTACACTGAAGATTTTAAGAAGATAATATATAACATCATGTGTGTGTGTATGTGTGTGTGTGTAAACAGGTCCTGGCACATAGAATGTTTTCTATAAATGACAGTCGTTATATTTCATTATGACTTAAATTCATTACGTCTATCCCAGAACTCTTTCTTGCAATTCAGAGCAATAGATCTAAGTACCTATAGGAAATTTTCATGTAGATAGACCTCAAATTCCAAATTCAAAAAGAAAAATTAACATCCACATTCCTCTGAGCCTGGGTTCTCCTACACCACTCACCATCTACCAGTACCTCAGCCATAAGTATGATAATCTTATAGTTCCTCTTCATGCAACTGGTCTTCAAGCCCTATAGCCTTTACCCTTAAGGGTAAAGGTTCTATCTTCTCCACTTCTCCCAGGCACATAGATTCTCTAAACCTCTTATCAGGCCTCTAGTAACAGCTTCCTAACTAAGAGAGTTTGTCCTTGTTGTACTCACCAAATTTACCCTCCCAACAGCTGATGAACAAGTCTTTGTAAAACTCAAAGCTTATCAGGTTTAAATCTATTAATAGCTCTCCATTGATTAGAAAAGAAAGACCTACTCCTTTGACTGTTACACGTGTCCTTCAACAATGTGGCCACAGCCTAAAGTCAATTCTCTCATCATGGTCTTGTTAATAAACTTCATTTCCATTGTATTCAATTGCTTACAGTTTCTGGAACACATCCAACTGTTTCAGGCTTCTGCCTTGCTCATGCTAGCCCATCTGAGTGGAACACTCTTTCTTAAGCACCTTGGCCAGTGGCTACTCATCTTTCAAGGGTCATTTCCTTTATGAAGCCCCAGCAGACAAAGCCCTCCCCCATGTGTGTGCTTCAACTGTACTCTTTAAATGCTTCCATCACAGCACTCAAAGCTGAATTTCACATGCTTGTTTACATATTTTCCTAAACCAAAGCTTCCTTTAGAAGCTCTGGTGCTTAGCTTACAGCCTGGCACAAAACAGGCCCTTGAGATCTGCCTGCTGAATGAATAAAGGTAGAAAGCAGAAAAAGACAATTGAGAGAACTGAATAATTAACAGTAAAGTTCAGGTTATCTTCTGGAGTCTGCAGACATTCAGCTCAGTGACTCTCACTGGACTGACAATGATACTGAATACAATAACTGTTCATCTTTACGATTTCTACTCATTAAGAAAACACTCCATCAGAGTTGTGAAGGATGCCTTATTTAAGGTAGTCAAGTATGTGATGAAGCTGATGCATCATTCCAAAAGGGACTGAGTCAAGCATTCCTTTCTATAAGATGGCCATTGCCCCTTAAATGACAATCTGAGAAACAGAAAGTCTTCACAGTCTAAATAATTTAAATACTGTGCATTACAGAGCAGCACCAGAAAGAAAGCTATTGTTATCTAGTACTTTGTGATCACCTTTATTATTAGGAAATGTAGGCACTTCAATACATTTACACATAACTTCCTTAGTACGTAACTGAACTTTTAGAAAAAATCTGGAGGATAAAAATATATTAGAAGAATATTTTAATGAGCTCATTAAAACAGAGAATTATTTCTTTAAAAATGTTGATAGTTACGCTATAATAAAAACTTCAGAATAAATGCAAAGATGTGGTCAGAAACCCAGAAAGTAAGCATTTTTTGGCATAAAGTGATGCTTTGGGTGGGAAAGAATATAAACATAACTCATAATTTAGAGAAAAATCATATATCATGAATCAAATTAAGTTGTAAGACTCAGTGCTGAGAAAATGCTCTGCAGATTTATAGAATGCATCCTATGTAACAAGTCTTCTATGAAATTTTGTCACAGACCTGAATAAAATCTATGTAAGTTGTCAAGATTCAGCCTAGTCAATTAAATAAGTAAATGGAATCAATGGCCATTTTATAGACTTTTAGATATGCTACTTATTTTAACTTTTATAAATAGCCCTTTAAAAAATGTGGTGGACTTTCTAATGAACTTTGCTCAAAGCAAAAACATAATTTTGCTTTTCAGATTTCACCTATGTTCAATTGGAGTAATGGATAAAAGTGACAGGAGCCATGACTGATTAACTGGAAGTAAATTTCTTCCTCTAAAGCAGCCTTAAGGCAGGTATGCAATATTACCTTTGTGATATCTAGTGGAGAGTTGGAAAAGAAAGATTCTATGAATTTCAAGAATCATACATTACTGGGATGTGCTGAAAACCAAATGGATGTATTTGATGTGATTCCTAGAGGGATTCCTTTACACTTCAGATCTTCTACAGCTTTGTCATCTGCCAGGCTCCAGGCGGTTCACAAACAAATTACCGTCACTTCCATAGGAAGTGAAGTTTTAGCTGTAGAGAAGCAACAAGTTACAAAAAAGCACCAAGAGATTTAAATACCTAGAAGCTTGCTGGAAGTCAAGAACAAATGAGATACTGATTAAAGTTAGATATCTATCACACAAAGTCTTGGCCCTCAATATTCAAGGCTAAGCAAGAAAAAATATCAAAACACTCTTCATTTTACATCCGAAGATATCTTAAGGACAGAGGTTATGTTTGGCACTCAGCCAACAGAGAGCCGTACTTACGATTTCATCCTTTTAAAACACAGGAAACGGCCGGGCGCGGTGGCTCAAGCCCGTAATCCCAGCACTTTGGGAGGCCGAGACGGGCGGATCACGAGGTCAGGAGATCGAGACCATCCTGGCTAACCCGGTGAAACCCCGTCTCTACTAAAAAATACAAAAACAAAAAACAAACAAAAAAAAACTAGCCGGGCGAGATGGCGGGCGCCTGTAGTCCCAGCTACTCGGGAGACTGAGGCAGGAGAATGGCGTAAACCCAGGAGGCGGAGCTTGCAGTGAGCTGAGATCTGGCCACTGCACTCCAGCCTGGGCGACAGAGCGAGACTCCGTCTCAAAAAAATAAATAAATAAATAAATAAAACACAGGAAACAACCTGAGCTATAAAGCTGTGCTGGATTTCAGTTCAGTAGGTATCAGGACAGGGAAAAGCAGAGTGTTCAACTGATCTTTCAAGTTCTGATCTCTTAAGATTTGAGACTGACATAAAGAGGCTGCTTCCATAAAAAGAATGAAACCTTGATAAGTTTGAATTGTGATACGTTTTTGCCTCTATTTAATGTTTTAATATTTAATGCTAAACTTTAAAAGGGAGGGGAGCTACAGTAAACTTTCCCATTACAGTGTGTGTCATCTATTTGCTTTTCATTTGAAAGTATGGGCAGAGATCTTAATAGCTGGGATCCACTGCCATTTAATAAATACAATGTCTCAGGCACTAGAGCAGTCACTTTCTGTTCATTTGATTCTTAAAACAATTCCTGTAATGTAAAATATTATCGTCCTTTCCTGATGAGGCAATTAAGACTCACAGAGGTTAAGCAATTTATCAGATCCCACAGCTAATGGGCTGCAGTTCTAGGTATCAAGGTAAGTTCCAGGTTTATTGGCAAGTTTGAACTGTGGTATGTTTTTACCTCTATTTAGTGTTTAATGCTAAATATTAAAAGGGAGGGGAGCTACAGTAAACTTTTCCATTACAGTTTTGCTTCACCTATCTGCTTTTCATTTGAAATTATAGGCAGAGATCTTACTATATTAAATGTGTATACAGAAACAACTCTGCAAAAATGTACCTCACAAGGGCGGTAAATAATGATTCTGGTTGTTATAAAGAATAACTGCATTTGATATGGGTCAAATGCTCCCAAAGCATACAAAGTGGGTACCGAGAGACTGGCATTAAAGTGTTGGCATTTCTTCAAGACTACAATGCTATTCAAAATGCTATTTCCCAGCTTTCGTGAAGGTGTTTCTTTTCAATAAATCTGAAGCACCATAACCATGACACAAATTTAAATGTAAGCAAAGAATGCTGATCCCCTAACTAAATGCAGCAGTGCCTTTACTTCAGAACAGGCAAACACTGCCAGTAGAAACAACAAATGAAATTTCTGTTGAAACAGAAACAGCAGAGTGTGAAACAGCAGCCTGCCATCAGACATTAGGAGTTGGATTTTCATCAATGGCAGCTGAAACAGCCCTCTCCACCCACTTCTGCATGAAAAAAGGAAAGAAAAGAAAACTGATAATACCATCTACATGCAAGCAGGAGGACAAACCTTGTGGGTCTATTTGCTGCACTCCAGCATGAACCCAGAGCAGCCAAAAACTTCTCTTTAGGCTCTATTTCATTCCCTGAACCTAACTGATACTCCCAGTTATTGTACATTTGGAGAAATACACAGTGATTTTATTTTTTAAAGATTCTGCCAGTGTTATGACATCTATTGGAAAACTTTTCAAGCAGAGGGCTTCTGATTGATTTGCTTGGGGTCATGTGGAGGTAAAAGAAAAAGTATGAAGAAATAAGCACTTACAAGTGGCAAATGTCAAATCCAACCAGCAAAGGTGAGTGCATTTCAAAAGCTTCCTCTGTGATGACTACACAAAAACATGCTATGGGCATATACTATGTGCACCAAAATAACTGCCGATGGTTGCTATACGGCTATTTCCAATTCGTCTGTTACAATGCTAAACACGCTCCTGAAACACTACCTTCTGCGAGAGAGGAAACTTTCACACAGAGATGAAATGAACAGGACAAATACACACTGTGGTAGTACTGAAGGGAAATTTAGACCGAATAAAGCAGATTGATAACACGGGTGGAAAACATCCTCAGCTAGACTAGATTGTTAATGATACCGGAGAAGCACCAACGTGCTTTAAAATTCTTATATGTATTTGTGTATCACGAATGGCATATTGATCATAAGGAAACAAAGTGAATGGATTAACTCATCACTGAATAATATCTAGGACAAGGCTACATGCACATTAGGTGTCAGAAAACAACCAACCACCACCACAACAGCCTCAGCCACATCCTGCAGACCTAGTCACTGCTGTTAGAAATGTTTGGTGCAATTTAACCTGTATGCAACTAATAATTATTACAATGATAATCATTTAAATAGTTTAGATTATTGTATAGCAATAGTCACTACCCTCTTACTGCCACTGTTGGCAGAATATACTTTCCCATTTCATTGATGTTTAGTGTGGTGAGTTGTCTTGCTTTGGTCACTGGGATGTTGGTGGATGTAACATCAGTAAATGCTTGAAATGTGCCTGTTCTTGGACTATGCTACCATCACGCAAAAGAACATGTTCTGCCTATCCACCAAATTAAGGATGAGGGCATGTGGAGCAGATCTAGACCAAATCTGTGGCATGGATCTAAGCCCAGCCCGGATCATCTGAACCCCACCCAGCTCACAAATGCCGGACGGAGCAAGAAGGGTGATTGTTGTTTTAAGCCAGTGAGTTCCAAGGTGGTTTGTTATGCAGCATCATTGTGGCAAATGCTAACTGAGAACAATATCAACAATACATCATCATAAATAGAGCCCATTTTTAATTAAATGGTATAGGGTAAAATTAAAATATAGATTTCAGTATTGCTGACAGCGTATAGTTATAAGCCTTAGTGCTATACAATTGGACCTTCTTAGTTTTACCCTCTTCTGACTCTACTACACCCACATAAGTAGCTGCTGCCATTTAATAAATACTATGTCTCAGGCACTAGAGCAGTCACTTTCTATTCATTTCATTCTTAAAACAATTCCTGTAATGTAAATATTATCCTCCTTTCCTGATGAGGAAATTAAGACTCACAGAGGTTAAGCAATTTATCAGATCCCACAGCTAATGGGCTGCAGTTCTAGGTTTCAAGAAGGTGCTTCCTTAACACTTAACCATATTTCAGAGTAAGATTTTTTTCTATTTAAAAATGTTTAAAGGGGAAACCAGCAGGCTGCATGGAGGAGATATAATGTCTTTTTCAGTTTTGTTGCTCTGTAGGGACTCATCTAGCACTGAAATAGCTCTCCCATTCCCACCCCCAGATGGTCCACTTGACAAGGAGAGGCCTCTGGGGATGCCTGAAAGCTCTCTTCTTGCACAGAAGTACAGCCTAGAAAATTCCTACGATAGTCATAAGTTTTAGCTCAAGAGGATTCTTTTTAAAAAGCTTATTTCTTTTAATCTATGATCATTAAGATAATTCAGTCTTGATAAGGACTACACAAAGGAAAAATCAGACTTTTATTTTTAAAAATATGTATTTCCTTAGCCAGGCATATTCCTAACTAATCCATGTTACCAACTGAAAAGAAAATATTTAATTCTCTCAAACAATTTTTCTCCTCAATTCTAATCCATATTCATATTGTAAAAAATAGGTAACTATGAACATTTTTCTTGAGTTAGCTTTTAGAAGATACTGATGAAGAGATTAAATCCTTCCAGGTATTATATTAGTATTAATATTTCTGTAACTCACACACACTTTTATCAGATATATTTCCTAGTACCCCAGGGTAGTCGGGATTTCTCTATTTTATAGTAGTGAAAACTAAAGTATAGCTAACATGATACTAGGCAAAAATCATTCAAAACCTGAAGATAGTGTAATACCACAAAATAAATATAATGATTAGAAGTAACAATGACCTTGGGAAAATAAATTTCAAACTAACCCCTGCATAATTAATAGGATGGTGTTATTTCTACAGTCTGTAATACTAGACTTGCAACTAAAAATGTCTGCTCGTCCTGGGAAATGCAGTGTATAAAGTAAGAGAAAGTGATTTCCATGTAAGATGACAGACTCCTTGTCAGAATCATTCTTATTTCTATCAGGAGTGCTGAACTTTTTAAAGTTAAGATACTAAATGTCAAACATTTTTATTAAAGATAACAGAATCTTTTCTGCAAATTAACCTTACTCAAAATATGTCTCCTACCAACTATAGAACTTGCCCTGGATACAAGAGTGTTTATGAGTAAGTTTTCTAACATACATCCTATGAGGACTATTAAGAATGCCTCTAAATCTTTAGTACATGAATCAAACTCCTGAATGTGGTAAAGTTTACTGTTATATCTTTTTCTATGAAATCACTATGTAATAATGACAACTATGCCATAGCACTAATTTTTACTGGGAATGACTGCAAAATACACAAAAAGAGAGAAAAGTATGGAAAAACTCATACCAATCATCCAGATTGGACAGCTATCAGCATTTTGCCACGCATGTTTTATATATCCATTTTATTGCAGTTGCCTAAGTACTTTAAAGCAAATCCCAGATCCCATTTGTATGCATCTCTACAAATATAGACACTTTCGTTAAAGAACCACGATGTCATCATAGCCCAAACATAATTAATGATAACTGTTATGAGATATCTGATATACGATGTTAAAGCAAGCTTTATTACCACCATAATATATTTTACAAAGACAATTCTTTGTATTTCCCAGCTCTAGAGTACGTTTCCCCCAAAAAAATAAGAAATGAGAAATAATTAGAGGAGTCATAATTTCTATTTTCAACTTATTCCACATGGGAAGTAATTTGTGTAAGAGAAATATAACTGAAAGAAGACATGGTATCAATATCTGTACCAAACTTACAATTAAACAGATGAAGAAAAAGAAATTATTATTTGAATTTTAGTTTATATTTAAGCCGTAACAACAGCAAATGAAAAACTAAATTTTAACTTCTCAGTGTCCTTTGTCACTGAAGAGTATACAGAAGAAAACTCTGAAATGAAAAGCTAATATATTTTATGGTTCGCCTCTCTATAAGGTCTTATGTGTATTTGTTCAGAAAGGTAGAGAAATTTCAAAGACGGCAGAGAAGTATTTGAAAATCATTAAATAGTGTTTTAACTTCAATGTTACACGGGTACATGTATCAAAAGTATCAATATTGGGGAAAATTAAAAGGAAAACAGTACTGGAACAAAATACAAACCACCGAAGGACTGAAAGTGAAAATGTAGGTCGTGACAAAGTGGCCAGATATTCTCAGGTGTGCCTAGCTGCTCAACATCATGAAACAGTTCATTGAAACGAGATGCCTTGTTTTATGCAGTTTAAAAATTAATCTCTCCCCTCAAATCACTAGAAAATTATATTCTGTGGGTTATGGGCTGAATGTGTCCCCTTGTAATTCATACATTAAAATCCTAACTCCTCAGTACCTTAGAATCTGACTGTATTTGGAGATAAGTCATTTAAAGAGGTAATTAAGGTAAAATGAGGTCGTATGGGTGGGTCCTAACCCAATATGCCTGATGACCATATAAAAAGAAGGGTTTTGGACACAGACATGCATGTGCACAGAGGGAGGACCATGTGAGGTCACAGCTAGAAGGCAACTGGGGGAGAAGAAGCCTTCAAAGAAACTAAACCTGCTGGCACCTTGGTCTCAGATTTCCAGCCTTTAGAACTATGAGAAATAAATTTCTATTCTTTAAGCCATGCAGCCTGTGGTATTGTGTTACGTCAGCCCAAGCAAGACATTCCACCTTGTAAATGTATAGTTTGAAAATCTTCAAACTCTACAAATTATTCACTGACTTCTTACATAACCAGGCAAGTTAGTAAAACCTTAATTTTTAAATAAGTATTAGACATTTTTAAAGATAACAAACCTATTAGGCTTAAGAAGATAACTATAATTCATTAAGATTATCAAATATCCAGTGAGTAATTTACCTGTCACATGTTAAACAAAATTTGTAGGGCCCAACAGACCAAACCAAGATGGGGTAATTCATGCTAAATGAAACTAATGAACTTAGGAGCATGCTCATGTAACAAATCACTGAGTTTTGGTTAGTTACAACTTTAGTTAGTCACTGGAGGCAGCCAACTGATTCAAATAACTAACTAAGTTCTATACCTCACTTCCGTTTTCTTTCTGTAAATACTGTCTGAACAGGATGCAGCCCCAGAGTGCGTTCTGGTTCTGAGGGCTGCCCATTTCAAGAATCGTAAATATTAAATAATTAACATCTGTATAATAAATTTGTTTTTTAAGACTATTGGTTTTTTGTCTTTTAAGACTACAGGTGCCCAGTGTGGCACCAGAAGGGTATTGACGGTGAATCCACACACCCCTTGAGGAAAGCAGGAGAGGTACCACTAAATTTTTTTTGAAGTCCTCTATCTTTCTTTTTTTTTTTTTTTTTTGAGACGGAGTCTTGCTCTGTCGCCCAGGCTGAGTGCAGTGGCCGGATCTCAGCTCACTGCAAGCTCCGCCTCCCGGGTTTACGCCATTCTCCTGCCTCAGCCTCCCGAGTAGCTGGGACTACAGGCGCCGGCCACCGCGCCCGGCTAGTTTTTTGTATTTTTTAGTAGAGACGGGGTTTCACCATGTTAGCCAGGATGGTCTCGATCTCCTGACCTCGTGATCCGCCCGTCTCGGCCTCCCAAAGTGCTGGGATTACAGGCTTGAGCCACCGCGCCCGGCCAAAGTCCTCTATCTTTCTTACGGGCTCCCGAGAATTTTAAGCTCCTCTCGGGTTGGACTCTGCTCTTTTTGCATCGAGCCGCTAACCTTTTAGGTTTCCGAATCCAGGGCTAGTTTGTGCTGTGGGAGGCTGCATAACCTGGGGCTAGGTACTAAGGGTGAGTCTGTGTTGTGAGAGAGCACAGAAGTTTTGAAAGTCTTGACAAAAACAGGACTGGATCCTGTGGGGAGGAGTCAGGAGTCTGAGTCAGATTAAAAGTGGACTGGCTTCCCGAGATAGGTAAGGTTACTAGAACACAAGAAGTCCTAGGATCATCTGGATCCAAGGAGTCTAGAACTCCTCCATCTGGAACTCCAGACAATTTCATACATAAGAACTATGGACTCAGAAGCTGTGTTTTTTGTTTTTTAAGAAAAATGGGTAAACTTTACCAAAAATAGTTAGACTGCCCACAGTGAAGTTCTAACCTAGATAAAATTGTTCACTTGTAGGGCTCATTAGAAAAGAAAAGATCGGAACCTCACAGGAACAATGACACACATTTTTTTGTTTGGAATACAGAGGCTATAAGATTAATCAAAAATTGCCTCCTTAGCAAAGGCAAACAGGTGCATGTCTTTACAGCTACAACACTTACAGAAATCAAAAGAACTTCCTTGCCACATTTTAAACCAAAACCATGATGTCCCAAACTAAAAAACTTTGTACCCAAGATGTCTGCCTTTATTGTAAAGAGTCAGTCCATTAGAAAGGAAATTGTCCACTTTTACACCAGCCACTTGATGAATGTATTCTCTGAGACCCGGACTGTTTCCCTACTAAAGGAAGCCCCAAAAGACTTTACTCCCAGGATAATAATCATCAAAGTAGCCCTCTGTTTGTTGTTTCCTGTTTGATCCTGTAACATGGGAAACTTACTTTCAGTTGACTGAAATCCCTCCTCTCAAACCCTTGTTGCCACCTCTTTCTTGTCATAATCTTTGCTACGCTCCTAAATTTTTTCTTGGTCAAAAAAAAATGCATTTATGGCATAATAAGGATTATTTTCAGCTGGTTATTTCAAGACCCTTCTGTAAGAAAAAATTTATATCTATAAAGAAAATTGCAATTTGTAAGTGTGTCTCCCTCTCTATACCGAGAAGACAGAAAGAGCTAAGTGACTAGAAACTTTTACAATGGAGAAGCCAAAAGCTTAAATTTATATAACATGCCTCACCTAGGACCATTTTTTTTCTTTTTTTACTGGACTCATAGTTCCACTTGGCTGAGGAGGCCTCAAAATCATGGCAAAAGGCAAAAGACACGTCTTACATGGTGGCAGGCAAGAATGAGAGCCAAGCAAAAGGGGTTTCCCCTTATAAAACCAGATCTTACGAGACTTATTCACTCCCAGGAGAACAGTGTGGGGGAAACTGCCTCCATAATTCAATTTTCTCCCACCAGGTCCCTCCCACAACATGCGGGAATTATGTTCCCGCTACAATTCAAGATGAGACTTGGGTGGGAACACAGCCAGTCCACATCACTAGGCTTATTATGCCTTTGTCTCAGAAAATAATGGTATTTAGGCTTGAAATTTACTACAGTGAGCAACCTAGCTAACAACTGCTTAGGGCAATGAAACAGGTAATTGAAAGAGTGATAGTGTAAAGGGTGAAGAAGAGTTATTTGGAGACTGGCAAATGAAAAATCTTAATGAAAGTTCTAGGATATGTTTCTGTCTGTATGGTTATGCATATCTATATATGTCTGTATGTTATATATGTGTGATTTTTTTCTAAAATTTATAAAGAGCTTTAATTGGCTTTAAAAAGTAATTTAAACATTTAAAGCTATGTTAATTAGTATTTATGAAATGTCTGAGTAATTTTAAGTATGTTTAAACACTGAAACTGCTATATATATACTTTGGCATCTTGATTTTGTATGGCGCAAAGAAGCTAAATATATTTGGGTCTATTAGTTGAAAAAATATTTTTCTATGAGGAAGCCCCACATGTTGTTAGAAACTCTGAAATGTATATACAGAAAGTGTAACTATATGACAGAAAGTTCAAAACTGCTTTACTTTACTTCCTAGGTTTTTAATAGAAATTAAGATCACTAAGAGTTAAGTATTCTAATGACTATATGGTAATTGAAACTGGAAATGGTAGGGCAAATGACTCCATATTCAGGGAAAGGAAAACATGTTTTTGGTAAGTGAAGCCATGAAGTTTAAAAGATTTTTTTTTTAAGAGAAAAAGAGTAATTTTTGTCCTAAAACGACGGATGAAAAGGATATTAGAAGGTGGAGGATTTGTAGAACATGGATTTTGTGAAGGGAATTTTAGTTATGACCAAGCTGGCTAAGATTAGAATGGAAATTATTTGTAAGGCTTTCTAAAAATTGAACTTTACTATCAAAGCTACACTGATGCAAAACTAGAACTTGGTCCTTTCCGATAAAACAAATAGGTTTTCTTGAAGTATTTACTTGCCCCTAACAGGAAATGGTAAAAGGCTTTTCTTTATCTCTTAGGCAATTGGCCTAGGAAACAAAGATTCTGTGTTTTATCAAGATGAATCCCTGTGCTTCATTTTGTGTTTCTTAGGCCTTTGATCATGTAAGAAAACTGGGTCCTCTCTATTAAAAATAAGACTTTCCCTACAATTATGTAACTTTATTTGTCTTTGAAGTATTTAATGATCACTCTGGCTAAATAAATGACTATTATTTCACAGTGACCTGTGATCCCATTTTGATCAAGTGTTTTAAACCTTTGATACTTTTAACAAACTTCCCAAAAGGAAACTCTAAGACTTTTTGCCTTAGAATTAACTCCGGAATTTTCCTATTGAGTCCCTGAAACCCTCCAAAAATGTGTCTCTCCTCTTGTAAAAGAGATATACTCAATTAATTAAGGTTATTTGATATATTAAGTTATATAGGAAGCACTGTCAAATAATAAGTGATTCTAAACCTTGAGTTATATTTGCATGGATATGTTATTGGTGTGTGTTCCAGAAACTGTGTAAAATTCTTAGAAATTCAATATTAGCCATAATTTTGGTTATTGTGTTGAATTATTGTATGCCACAGAAATAACAAAATTTCCTTCATTACTGTAAGGAATTCTAATCAGATCTTTAAACATGATCATTTGAAGTCTTGTCATGCACAGATGGTTATGTACTCTGGTACATTCCTGAGCAAGTATAACTATTTCATCTTCAAGGAGGTTCATGGAAAGAACTCTGACAAGTACAAGTTTCTGATAATTTTAAGAACATATCATTGGACTGGGTCAGAATTCTCAGAACTGTAATGAAGAAACTGATTTGTTTTATAAAACTGCTAAATGAACATCAAGCGGAACAAGAATTATTTAAATACCAAGGAAATGCTTTGGCAGATTTTTCATGCTAAGTCTGCTAGTACTGAAATTGCTAAGAAATGAAATTTGAGGCCAGGCAAGGTAGCTCAAGCCTGTAATCCCTACACTTTGGTGAAATCCTGTCTCTACTAAAGCAATACAAAAATCAGCTGGGCGTGGTGGTGCGCACCTGTAATCCCAGTTACTGGGCAGTTGAGGCAGGAGAATCGCCTGAACCCGGGAGGCAGCAGTTGCAGTGAGCCAAGATCATGCCGCCACAGTGTAGCCTGGGTGACAGGGCAAGACTAAGTCTCAAAAAAAAAAGAAAAAAAAAAAAGAAATTTGAATAAACTCTGTTAGATTGATCAAAGTCAAATTACCTATGATAACTTATTTATTAATAGGAAGCAGTCCAATGCACCTGAACTGGACAATCGAAATTGGTATTTAAGAGGATATAAACCCAGTATTAAGTGTAGGCTCATGAAGAACCTGGACAGTCACCTGGTCTTTCTTGAGTTTTTTAAGTTTCCATTATTAAAAGTTCTACACTTCATCACTCATCATGGAGTAGACAAAATAATACAAATCATGGAAAAAATATTGGTTTGGTGATTGTTCTAGAATTGCTAAGGTGGTTTGTGACCCCTGTTTGGTTTTTCAAACCTGTCATCTTGGGAAGATAATCAAAACTTCAGTTCGTATAATTCTGCTATCTGATGGATCATTTACACAGGTATTTCATTCAATTACCATTTCAATGGGATGTAAATATGTTCTTGTAACAGTGTTCTCTGGTTGGATCAAAGCAGTCCCTGCAGGAAAGGCAATACATTGAGTAAAACCTCATGTATCACCCATTCTTACAAACTGTGATACCAAGGCATATTTTTATAGCTAAAACAAACCTTTCATAATCCACTGATGACAATCTGACCTTTGGTGATCTGGAACCCAAAGACTGGATCTTCTGGACAAGACATAGAGAGAGAGAGAGAGAGAGAGAGAGAGAGAGAGAGAGAGAGAGAGAGACTGTTCTTCTTGAACCCCACTGGAAGGGACAATACAGAGTTCTTCTCCCCTATATTGCAGTAAAGCTTCAAGACCTTGAACCTTGGTTCAAGGTTAAAATGGCCCCTCCAGGCTCATGCAACTGTACACCTGTTGAAGACTTTAAGGTAAAGCTGATGAGGGAAAAGTTTCCCTAGGAACATATGAGATTTTAGCCTGGATGGTGTTTTCTAAGAAATCAGAACAAAACTCTTCATCAAAATGTGACTTTTATCTCTCTTCATTTTTCCTTGTATATGCCTACTTTTTTCACTTGGAAGTTAGAGCTTCATAACCGGTCTGAAATGTTGGATCTGTTATGATCTCAGCGATTCCTTAGTCCACTTAGTGTTACTATTAGCAACATCCCTAATCTGACTGTTTATTTAAATTTTCTTAGTGTTCTGTTTTATAGATTTGAACTTCTGGACCCACTTGTTTTCACTTCCTGCTTTGATTTGGCCCAGTCATGGAATGCTAGATTGCTTACTGGCTAAGTAGGAGTCTGTGCAGTTGCTAGTATTTTTTGTTGTGCATAAATACCTTAAGTATTGTAGACACTTGGTTATAAAACAATTAAAAGAAACAGGCTATTTGGTTAAAACAGGTGAACTCCTTATGTAGCTTATCTGTTTGATTTTAGTTGGTTTGATTTATGGGGGCCCTTGCTAAGCCACTAACTCCAAACTCTTGGTATTATCCTCCTGAGAGTCATAATGGCAGTCTCTGGGTATGCTGTACTTTCTCAAAAGTTTTAAATGTTTGCCTATAACCATCAAACACCAAATGGTCTCTTTGGTTGGAATAACAAAAACCCAATGAAATGCATGATCACTGTAACACTGTAACCTATGAGGTTAAGACTGGAAATCTAAAATGATAAGAACTGAGAGTCGCACTGATGCCCTTAAGTTGTGGTCATACTCTCACCTAAGTGACAGCCTGACCAAAAAGGGGGAAATACCATTGATTTGGACTGGGCTCCTGTACTTAGTCCAACAGACCAAACCAATATGGAGTCATCATGCTAAATAAAACTAGTTAACTTAGGAGTATACTCATGAAACAAATAGCTGGGTTTCAGATAGTTAACAGGCCCTGGGTTTTAGTTAATCATAGGCAGCTAACTAATTCAAATAGGATTATAACCAATTAAACTCTATAACTAACTTCTATTTTCTATCCATAAATACTGTCTGACCAAGTTCCAGCCCTGAAGTTCTCTGAACCTGTTCTGGTTCTGAGGGCTGCCCAATATTTTAGAATTGTGAATAAAAGCCAGTTAAGATCTTTGAATAAAATCTGTTGTAATTTTATCTTTTCACACACACACACATGCATATATGAGTGCATATTTATGTTTCATATATATGTAGATGTATGTATATTATATATCTGAACACAGACATGCATATTTGTTTGAATCAGATTCCAAGGAGACTGGTTGATAGGTCTCTTCTTTAATCTATGTATTCTTTGTCCTCTTTTTCCTTTCAAACTTTTTTGTGGAAGAAACCGGACCATTCGTCCCACAACATTTTCCCCTATGATCTAGATTTTGCTGATTGTAATTCTGTAATTTCATATAATATAATCCTCTGCACTCTATATTACTTATAAGCTGGCACATCTAGAAGTTTGATCAGACCCAGGTTGGTTTTTCTTTTGTTTGTTTGTTTGTTTGTTTTGGCAAACAAGTTCCTATCAGGAGTACATAACAATACAAAACAGATAGTCTTCCTTTTAGTCACTGGTGATCACCACGTAGGTCCACTATTTCAATAAGAGATACAAAATGGTGATGATCAGTTTCTATAATTCCTCCTTTACTTATCATGACTATTATTATTTTTGCGACAGAGTCTCACTCTTTTGCCCAATCTGGAGTGTAGTGGCATGATCTCGGTTCACTGCACTCTGCCTCCTGGGTTCAAGCAATTCTCCTGCCTCAGCCTCCCGTGTAGCTGGGACTACAGGCGTGTGCCAACACACCCAGCTAATTTTTCATATTTTTAATAGAGACGGGGTTTCACCATGTTGGTCAGGCTGGTCTCAAACTCCTGAACTCAAATGATCTGCCCGGTTCAGTCTCTTAAAGTCCTGAGATTACAGGCATGAGCCACTGTGCCTAGCCCCTTCTTTACTTATTAACTGCAGTATTTCTTTACAGAAGAACCTGCCTATCTAATATAGTTACCCTAAAGTATAGTCATTCTAGAAAAAGCAAAACAAGCACTTGATTCTTTCTCTTTATCTTTTTCAAAACCATACATAAAATGCGATAGGTTTTGTTCCTCATCTTCAATTAGTAACCTTGTTAGTAACTAAGTTGGCTTAGTTTCAGGAGAACATTTGGTAAGACTAGTAATCTTATAAGACAACATGATATTCCAGGTCATCTCATACACTTCGTGCCTTGGACATGGAACCAGCCATTTCTTCAAAGAACCCTGACTCCTTCTGGTGAACTTCAGTATGGACCCCCAGGGTATTCACTGCTATTGGATACTCATTGTTTTCGGGCATTTCCAAAGGATAAATCAGCAAAATCGGCAATTTTAAAAAATAAATAATTTTGCTACTTCTCAGGCAAATTCACTTTTTTAACTTAATCACACCAATCTTATACCTCTGTGTTTCTTCCTAATACTAGCACTATCACCAAAAATGACTGTGAGACAGGTGAAAATTTCTTTTGCCTTTTTTTGAACTTCAATGTATATCCCACTAAGGTTGTACTATATAGTTAAATTTCTGTGACATAACATCATTTAAAATGGTTCTTCTCAGTGTGGCCATGTATACCAGCAACATGATTTACATTGGGACTTATGTATTGCACTTTTACTAGCTGTCTTCATTATCTTGGTTTTGTTTTAAACTTAATGCAAAATTTGTACACATTTCTAAAGTCAAGTCCACAAAACACCCTCCTTTCTACAAACAGTAAGCACTGTTTACTAAGTGTACTTCCCTCTTCTGTGCTGTTTTCACTTAAAACTTTATCCTAGGCTGAGCATGGTGGCTCATGCCTGAAATCAAGCACTTTGGGAGGCCAAGACAGATACACAACTTGAGGTCAGGAGTTTGAGACCAGCCTAGCCAACATGGTGAAACCCCATCTCTACTAAAGAAATACAAAAATCAGCCAAGCGTGGTGGCACGTGCCTATAATTTCAGCTACTCGGAGACTGAGGCAGCAGAATCTCCTGAACCCGGGAGGCAGTGGTTGCAGTGAGCCAAGACTGTGCCACTGCACTCCAGTCTGGGAGACCGAGTGAGATTCTGTCTCAAAAAACCCAAAAGCAAACACACACTTTATCCTAGCGCATGAGTCTGTTCTCACACTGCTAATAAAAACATACTCAAAACTGGATAATGGATAAAGGGAAGAGGTTTAATTGACTCACAGTTCAACATGGCTGGGGAAGCCTCACAATCATGGCAAAAGGCGAAGGAATGTCTTACATGGCGGCAGGCAAGATAGCATGTGCAGGGGAACTCCCCTTTATAAAACCATCAGATCTCAGGAGACTTACTATCATGATAACATCAAGGGAAAAACCTGTCCCCATGATTCAATTACCTCCCACCTAGTCCCTCCCATGACACATGGGGATTATGGGAACTACAGAACTACAATTCAAGATGAGATTTGGGCACAGCCAAACCATATCACCTAGAGATCTCTTCACAGCAGTTTGTACACAGCCCTCACTCCTTTTGATAGCCACATAGTACTTCCTTAGAATGATGTACCACATATTCAATAAATTCCTGGTTTATAATCATTTGGTTTGCTCCAGTCTTTAAATTTTACAAAGAGATACAATGAACAGCCTCATTTTTTGCTATAAATTTATGAGATATTTAATATTTTTCTAGCCATTTATCTATTTCTTTTTAAAAATTGAAAAGAGGCTAAAATTATTTCAACAGAAAGACAATATAATGCAATAGGAAAGACTACTGATAAATATTTATTAATTTGTCCAATAAATGAAAGAATATGTCAATTTTCCAACAGAAAAGATATAACTTCTTCAACTAATTAAGTACAATTTATAATCCAATATATTCAGCTGGAGTCAATAATAGAGTTTTGCCTGTCTTCAGTATTTTTATAACATACTATAATGAAAACTGTTATTTCCAAGTTTTTTTTAAAATAATAAAACTACTTTTATAACAGCCCTTATACTGTAAGTCAAGTAATCCACCCTGTGCAACAGAGTTCATGATGCAAATATTCACCACACTAACATAAAACCAGGCAACTGCATATATTAAAACTCTCCAAATTTTAATGGCACAACATTAAGAAAAATAGAATGAACTATCACAAATTGAGAAATACATCGTCCAAGCCAGGCATGGTGGCTCATGCCTGTAATTCCAGCACTTTAGAAGTCCAAGGCAAGCAGCTCACTTGAGGTCAGGAGTTTGAGACCAACCTGTCAACATGGTGAAACCGCTTCTCTACCCAAAAATACAAAAATTAGCCAAGAGTGGTGGCACATGCCTGGAGTCTCAGCTACTTGGGAGGCTGAGGCAGGAGAATCGCTTGAACCTGGGAGGAAGAGGCTGCAGAGAGCCAAGATCACGTCACCGCACTCCAGTCTGGGTGATAGAGCATGACTCTGTCTCAGAAATACACATTTCATAAAGGCCTAATATGCTCTCAAACTGTTAAAACTATATTATGATAGCATTTTTAAAAAGGAGTACTTTAAACGTAGCTACATTAGATATAAGTAGGAGTGTATGTACTCATAAGTCTTTGCTATGGTGATTTTTTTATAATAAAAGTATACAGCTTTGTAAAATCCTATTCGTTTCATTTAAAAACTATTTGGGAAAAAAACCCCAAAATTATTATGGGACAATAAAAATCCTTATACTGTTTTTCTTGTATCTTGAAGCTTAACCATTTTACTGAACATTTCATTACTACTGGAACTTACTCACCAATTAATTGGTGTTTAAAAACAAAACGAAGTGGGTAGAGGAGTCAACAACCAACAATGCAGGAAGTACATTAACTAAAGGCAGAAGAATAACACACGGTTTCAGGGAATGAGAAGAGACGGTTCCTTTGAGGAATTGTTCTGTGAAGGCTATGGCAGTCTTTCTCAGCTGGAGCAAACAACAATAGGGAATTCTGGCAGGTTATTTATAGTGGCACACACCCACAACTTCAGCTCCTCTCTTCAGCCCTAGTGTAGAGCACTAAAGCATCATTAACACATCCTAATAAAAACTTTTCACAGGGGCTCCCTTTCTCATCAACATGCAAAACTAAATGTCAGCAGGAGGCCTATAGCTTCAGGAAGCCATAAAGTGAAGTTTGAACCCGGTAATGATCTACAGCAGGGTGTCTGCAGAGACAAATTTACTTGGTTAGGGCAGATCTGACAGCATAACTGTGTATGTAAGACTTCATACCATTTAAACTACACATTCTGGGATTTGTAGACAAAAGTATCCTCTTTCATGCTTCAGAAAGCATTAACAGGCTTTTCTACATTTTCTTCGTCCAGGTGCTTCATAATATGATTCATATTAGAACTTAATATGTCTGTATTCTATAATCTTCAAAAATCACCAGCAGCACAGTATACTGCAAATAATAACCAGCCCCAATTTATTCTACCTTTAAGATCGACTTAGACACAGGAAAAGGTAATAGAGTATTTATTGCCTGCCTGCAAGGCGTTAACAACCAAAACAAGTTAAAATATATGCTGTCCTTCATTTATTTCTCCAGACATGTCTGGATGAGAAACATCTGGAAATCTCTTAAAACTATGAATTCCTCAAAAGAGGATGGGGTCAGGGGGATGGAAGGAGATTTTTCTCTCTTCTGTCTCAAAACGAACCCCGTCTCTAAACATGACATTTGTAGGGAGGCAATCCCTGGGGATTGGGAAAATTTTCTCATCTCTTCTTAAAAATTTTATTAACATTTTTCTTTTAAGAGATAGCGTCTCACTCTGTCGCCTAGGCTAGATGCCCAGGCAGTCACTCAGCCTGAAACTCTTGGGCTCAAGCAATCCTCTTGCCTCAGTCTCCCAACCAGCTAGGACCATAGGTGTGCACCACCACACCCAGCATCCCCTTTTCTTTCACTGGCTTCCTAAACTTCATTTTTCCATGAGGCATCAGCCAAAGCCTGTAGGGTCATACCAGCCAGTGGGGAGAAAGGAAATACAAGAGTGGCAAAATAAGAAAAAAATTAAAAATAAATAAAAAATAAAACAGCTATAGAGACTAAAACAGAATGATGGGGATGAATGGAACTGGCCACCTACCCCCAGTTCTGAGGTGGTTTAAAGAAATACAAACCAAAAAACCCCAATTAAAAAACAAAACAAAACAAAACAAAACCAAACCTGGAGTTCTATTTAATAAAAGTATGAACTATAAAGTGAACAGTCACTTAAAATGAGAAAATAAATCACCAACGTTACTGGAGCCTTGAGAGATTCGGGTCCCCTTCTTCAGAGATCTCTTGAGGAAATTTACCAGAAATGTTTTCAAATTACAACCTTGCTTCTGCTCTCCTCCTAGGACACTCTAAAATAATTTCCAGCAAACCCTATTACTCAGGGCGTGAAAGTGAGGGGTCCTGAACCTTGACCTTCCCTAGCTTCATGATAAACCTGCCTCTCTCAGCTTGTCCTTTCCAAGGGCCATAAATTATCCCTTTCCTTCCCGAAGCTGCTTACCAGCATAAGATTTCTCATGCCCAAGGAAGTCACAAATGAAGCTGTGGTACAAGTCAAGTGCTATGCTCAGTGGCTACCACAAAACTCTAGATTCACAGTAACTATCCCAGTTTGTAGCTCACTGCAATACTCTCCAGTCCTGATAAAGGGCAACTCTTGGGAACTGAGCCAGAAATTCATTCACCAAGGATTTTTATCTCCTGTTGACATTTCATTGTTAAAAGATGTGCCAAGATCTGAGCCAAGATCTAAGCTAGGGTCCCAACTCTATCAGGCATCACAGCTGATAACCTATACAACATAACATTAGTATGTCAGGATACATACAGGTGGTAGGATGATGGACGAGTATCCAAAACAGAATTTTAATTACCAAAGATGTAATTAACAAAAACGGCACTTGGGTCATTACATGTTAACAAGAATCCTTCTATAGCAACTGTAATAAAAATATTTTTCAAAAGGACTGCTTTTTCAACTGTATATGCTTCCATCTCCTAATATGGAAGAGGGATTACTGTTCTACATTCCCAGACACTAGCTCAAGTGCCAGGAATGCTACACTGATAATCCAGTCATTGTCAACCTTCAAGGAAATCCATGGTAACTAGCGGTAGAATTGGTTTCTTGTTTGCCCAGAGTGCTGACTTTATGAGAAATGTTACATCATCCTTTTTTCCTCTGTCATTCTCATCTTTATCATCATCATTATCATCATCATCCTGTCTAATTCTCCAATATTAAATTCTGCAGGAGAACATAACTAATGACATCTGAGAAGTATACAAAGATCTCAGTAGTCCCTTAGGTATGAGGTGATACACCACCCTTTATTTCTTATAGGCAATGCCAAACTTAAATGCTAGGGGTTCTAAGAAGACCACATCATTAAATTGCACTCTACCTGGGCTTTGAGGATTATCCACCCAGATATGTACCAATTCTGACACAGAAAGCATCCTGGGGCTTTCCAGTGGAGGTGGAGCTAGGGGGATGTCAGGTTTTTGGCTGCATTCTGCCATTCTCCCTGTTGGTGCATCAAATATTCAAGAGCTAGCCATGTTCTAGGACTTGCGTGTTCATTTGTGTCATAATGCTCTCTGATAATAACCATTTGAAAGTTGTTGGTAAGTTCAAAACATGTATCTGAAATTACAATGGACTGAACTAAACAATACTAAACAATATTTCAATTGCACACAGGAAGAAGAAAGAAACCTAGCCAAAGCAGACACTTACTAAATATAAAATAATTGTACCTTCAAAATTAATTACATATAAACTTCAAAATGCAGATATTTCATAAAAAGAAACACTGATTTTACATTATTAAAGTAAAACTTGGGTGTCTAATCACAGTATTTTTAGATTTTAAGGTTGCCACCTTTAGCACCAGAGTTTGAACAAAGGCTCTTATGTTTAATGCATTAAGAATTTTTCAGAATAATTCTTGATAGGAATGCATGGAATTGTATTGACAACTCCCTTCTCCAAATAGACCCCTTTTCACTTTTCAAAGGCGAAACTCTCCTTTTCTTACTGCCTATCAAGCAGACAAGCATGTAATTAAAACCATTTTACTAATTCTCTTTTTAGTTTAGGTGCCACTGAAAAGCTGCTACTACTCTACTGTTTGAATAATGATTTCTATTATAATCAAGCTGAATCTGAATTGTACAAAGGGTAAGTTTTACCACTGGATTAGATGGAAAAAAATTAATCTGTAAATTACAAAAAAAAAAAAAAGTTTATTGTCACAATTTGAACTCCACAAAACGAGCACATTTAGTACTTACTAGACTCAACTCTTGCCTCACTTATGTATATACTCCTCCAATGTGAAAGAATTGGCAAAACTCACAAAAGATAAAAATTGAAAGTAAATTTTAAGTAAAACTCAAAATAAAAGCCCTAAAATAAGAACATATAGAAATTTAGTTTTCTATTTGGGTCTTTCTCCTCACGAACTAACCTATAAAAACAAAACTTTGTAACGTACAGGGGAAAACAAACTCTACAAATGTACTAACGAATAGATTGCAGGGATTTATATACTTCCTGGTAATTAGCAACTTATAAAAAAACCTTCACAAAATCTGAAAGTAAGTATCTGCATGCTCATATAGATTATTAAATACAGATTTCTGTGTTTTGGGTTTTGTTTGCTTTTTGTTTATTTTCTAGTGTTACTGACTAACAGCTTTATTTAGATAATTCACATATACAATTCACTCATTTAAAGTATATAATTCAATGGCTTTTAGTATATTCACAGCTGTACATCTATTACCACAACCGATTTTAAAATGTTTTCTTTACCCAAAAAGAAACCCTGCACCTCACAGCCATCACCTCCCACTCCACTCACCCCTTTCCCCAATCCCAATCCCCTACCATCCAACCTTAGGCAACTACTAATCTACTTTCTGTCTCTCTAAGATTTACCTAAACGTTTCATACAAATGGAATCGTACAATATGTGGTCCTTTGTGATTAACTTCTTTCACTTATCTCAGTGTTTTGAGGTTTCATCCATGTAGCAGATGTATCAGTACTTCATTCCTGTTTATGACTGAATAATACTCCATTAGATGGATATGCTACCGCATTTTATGTATCCATTCATTAGCTGATGGGCATTTGGGTTGTTTCCAATAGATTGATTTTTTTAAACAGTATCTCTTATTTTGTTTTACTTTGTTGACTAAAAGTATTCATCCGATCAAGGCATATAAAGCAACCTCTCCTCAAAGTAAAATAATTTACTTTCTGTTCAAGACCATGGTCAAAAGTACTGAATGTCCCTTAGGGTCAAGTTGTAATATTCTTAAGTAAGGTCTATCATCTTATGTGAGCCTCAAATTTTCTCATTTCTATAATGATAAATTGTCTAGTTACAATGAGACAAGACTATTTCTGAGCGTAAAGTTTTAACTATTTAGAAATTGATGCTTATAATGCAATGTAAAGAATTGTCAAAATAAAGCTGAATAAAACTCCAAATGTAGTATAGTGACACCAGTGTAAAACCACTCCACAGGGAGAAAAACAGAATAATAAATATCCTGATTCCCCCCTCCTCCCTCCCTTCAATCTCCGCCAAGGCTCTCAGTGGCAAATCCTTCTGAAACACAAGGGAGGATCCCACTGCTGAGTCCACACAAATCAGCCTCCTGGGGCAGGGAGTAGATGCAAAGGAGCAAAGAGAAGATCCCCGATCCCCAAACCATTTCAAACAGCTTTTCAGATTTGGCAAGTGAACGGTAAGAGAAGAAATAAAAATGTCAGAGCTGCTAGCTATAAGGTCTCAACATTATTAGCATGAACAATGGCTATCTATAAATACAAAGGTGCCAAACAGTCTAAACCTAAGAACTTGTCAGTACGCACTGCTGAAGCTCAAAGGTTAACAAACACACACACAAACACTCATGTCACTATCAACACCACTTTGAACATTCTGAGATGGAATACACGAATAAATGTTCCTAAATGTTCCCAGCTAGTACAAAACATCAACAAATTTAAAATAAACTGAATTTACTCATACAGCTTATAATGCAGATATTCTGTATTAAAAGTGGAAGATGTGTTAACAGTATGACCAAAATAGCTTCATTGAGCCTTGTTAAAGACTATTGACACTTGATGTTCACATATAAAAATAATAACATTAGCAACCATCATGCAGTGCTAGCAGATTTAAGGGTACACTTGGTTTTAAGAAGGTTGACAAGAAATGCCTTCTTGCTGAAGAAGATATACAGAGTCAAGAACTAACTCATCATGGTGAATTAGATCCCATGCTATTTTAGATACAACCTGACGGGGAATGTGAATTTGAAAAGCTATTCAATCTTCAATCTATTTAATAACATAAAAACCTTAGATTACATAAAGGACAAATCATTCTCTACTACATAAACCATCTTTATTCTTTTTCTTTTGTTATTTTTGGAAAACGGAAAAACACAATGTTGTCCCATATTATGCAGGGGGCCTATTCCTGGAGTTCCCCCTTAATTTCAGACTAAACATAACAAGGAATGAAAGGTATTTCTGTTTACCATATGAAATGGAATCACCATGAAAATTAATTCACCTCAACTACTTTGAAAATTATAGTAAACTTGACAAAGCAGAGATGCACATTATTTCACAACTTGTGCACGAAGTTTTACACCTATCTTTGCATGACAGTATTTTCAATTTTGGAAATGTGATCACACTAATGCCAACCTTTCCTTCGTTTGTTTATGTAGAATTTGACTTGCTTCTTCAAAATTTGTTTGAGGCAACAATCTAAAAAGGTCTATATGATTATTTTGTAAGTGGAAAAAATAATCAATTTTATTCTGAACTTGCCGTTATCACTCTGGCTCAATGGATGACAAATTTCTATCTTTCAGAGGAACTACCCTCCTCATTTTGAAGTCTCTCTATAATAGTAATCCCATGTTTTCTTTCATTCCAACTTTCAAGTACCCAGAACCAACAGACTTGGTGACAACCAACTCACCTCAACATTGCTTTCCAGGGTACCTTAGCCTTTTTCAGGTGGATTACCTTAAACATTCCTCCCTCAGATCTTAAAAATAAAAGAGAACATTTATTATCTCATCTATATATTATCAGGATGCAGTCCTTGGGCTTTCCCGGACTTGTTTGATACCTGTGTTATGAGCACACACTGAGAGAACTAGCTGCCCCACTAGAACGCGGGACACATTAAGGCGTCTACCATATTTTATGTGGGAGATCTCCATCTGAGCTGCACTCAGAGCTGACACTGCAACTTTTCTGGAGGCATCTTGAGAAATGGTTGCCTAACCTTCCACCCCATCAGAAACTCCTCTCAAGGTACCATTTCCCTGGGAATGCTATAAAAATGTGATACAAGTAGCTCCTCCCACCACCCCCCAACCAAAATAGTGTGATAAAGTGGAAGTTCACTTTAAGACCTCCAGTGTATCAACATCCACAAGAAGTCTAGTAGGCAGAGGCAAATAACCAGACTAGTAAACACGGCAACTAACCAGACAGTTAATCCAATCTTCATAGAATCATAGATAGGGTGAAAATTGGGATGTGATTTGGGAACATGGCTTAGAAGAGAGCTGGAATTTTGTAGGTCAAGAAAACTTATGCTAAACTTACAATCACACTACCCTGTCTATAGAAGGAAATTTACCAAGAGTAAAAGTTGCATAGAAAGTATAGTATTTTCAACTACTGTTACTCCATCTTACAAGTTCAACTACAACTACCACCTTTGTAATTTGTAAAGTGCTTTCATAGTTATTATCTCATCTGAACCATATCACAACCCTATGAGATAGGTATAATTATCCCTGTTTTAGTTGCTAAGGCTTGGAAAAGTACTTGCTAAGGAGCAGAGGTGGGATTTGCACTGGGGTGTCACTGATTCCAAATCAGATGCTCTCATTCCATGGTACCAGGTTGTCTCCTGTAGCACGAGAGTATAATCGACCAACACAAAAAGGAGAAAGGGACAGGATGTCAAGCAAACTGCCCAGCTAACGCATCTGAGAAGAGAATACATACAGCTAGCCTGTCCTCCATTCCTGAGCTGGACGCTTCACTAGACCAGACGACAAAGCCTTCTGGAATACCTACTGTGAGTGGGGCACTGTGAAGGCAGTAAGCCCACTCCCAGCCCTCACAGAGCTCATGGTGTAACTGGGGACAACACAGTGTAAATAAGTAGTTAAACGTCACAAGATAAATGTGGGGGACAAAAACAGGTAGTAAGGCAGCATGCCAGGAAATGGTAAACAGCACACCATGTCACACCACAAATCATGAGCAATCCATCAGTGGTTGGATTCAAATTAAATTACAATTTGATTTTACTTATTATTCAGGAGACATTCTGTTTTTCAATTATTTTTTCTCCTCCACATTAGCCCACCCATTTTAAAGCCCCAAGCATGGATATGATTTCGTGCCAATAATTTGGAGATAATGATTTGTGTCTCGGTTCTGCCTGCATGGATCTCCTTCTGGTAATTTGGGGAGAAAATGATGTGTATCGCCCCTCTTTTCAGACTGTAGCCTTGGGGATTTTATTCTTTGTGGGGGCAGGGTCTTAGCTTTTCTGACAGATTTAGGAAACAGGAGGACAGGCATCCAGAACTGAACAAATCTGTCAAACTCATTTTCTTTCACAGTTTTCTCCCAATTTTTGCTCCCTCCCTTTCTCTCTCTCTTTCCCCTTCTTTTGAGTAAGAGGAAGAGTTGGGAAAATACGTATGTGCTGGTTCCTAATAAGTGCTGCTGAGCAAAAATGTAGGTACGTACTAGTCAGAAGGTCACTCTCTGCTCCTTGGAGATGAAGCAGGAAGTCAAGCAGGAAAAGCGTAAGTGAATGCAGGGAGTAGAGAAGGCTAGTGGGAGGGACACTCTGTCCATAACTGTCACACCATCATCAGAGCACCGAGGACAGGAGGCCGATCTTTACCTTCCCAGGACTGCACAAGTCTGACCTTCTCTCCCTTCCTCCATTTCTCATCTCCCCATTAGCCAGAAAGCAGGAAAGAATTAAACCTATTTTATTGCTAAATAATTAACAAACTACTGGCATTCTGACAAGTTGGCATGCATTTTCTTAATCAGCAACCCAGTAATTTTGTTTCTAAGCTACTTAAGATAAATACTGTCACTTAAGTATTCTAGATGAGCCTATGTCCACTATCCATTTCCTTGCAGTAGCTTGAGTAATGCTTTCTCTCCCTTTGAGCTTCCTTCTAGGCCAAGTTTGGTTTCTTTTCACACTTACGGATTACACTATTAACCCTAAAGGTGGCAATAATATGCCTAGGATAGTGCCATTAGAAAAAAATGACTAGGTTTATGAGACTTTTAATGATACAATTACTCTTCGAAGATCCTAGGAACTCAACTTACAATAGAGATAATGACATTGCTCTTGATAAGGTCACCAATGATAGCTTAAGCCTAATCACTAAAGTCCATGATTCTAAAGAATTCTTGTCAAAACATAGCAATGTTTGACAGAGAATCACTTATTCTCTCTGCCTTGAAACTCCCTCTCCCCATGCACCTTGGCCCCAACTATCAGGTTCTCTCATTCTCTCCTTCTCCTCTCCCATTTTCGTGCCTTTTCCTTATCAGACTCTTTTACCTCTCTCTTGGGTATGGGTGTGTTCCTAGGCACCCTGGTTGAATTTTCTTTATATGCTATAAAAAGTCCTTTCCTAATTACCTACCTGTCTCCAACACTAGCCTTATGTGACCGCCATACCACATGCCTTCCAGCTTCTAAGCAGTGCTGTGCTTGTCCTGTACTGGAGCGCCTGTATTGACGCGGCTCTGTCTTTCCTCTTCAGTGCCTCCTATCCCCCTCGACACAGGCCTACTCAACCTGGAAGATCCCACCTGGCACAGTTCTTCTCTGTCCTTTTCCTTACCACCATCTGTAATCATGCACTTGTTAACTATCCATCCCATTAGTTCCTTCAGGTCACAGACTCTGTTAAACACTTGTTAAACACTGTTACCCTCTATAATGTAGCAAGTAGCCAATTAAGAGTTCTGAATAATAAAGTAGGTTAGAACATCATGTCCAAATAATAGAGACTAAAAACCCACGAACAATTTTCCATACAACTTTTACATAAAACACAGGAAGGCTTTCTGAGCTTTATGATGTATTTACTATTCCAATGCTTTATTCTTCAAACAAAAGTAATCAACAAAATAACCTCAAATAGTTGTTTATACACAAAGCAATAATTTCTGCTTCACACAAACAGTAGCATTTGAACATAAGAGTGACAACATATATTCAAAATAAAAATCCATCAATGTTCAAAAGTATATAAACCTTAGTTGGAGTCATGGGTTACATACATGCCTTTATGTGTATGTGTAGATCTATATACACACATATATACTCACACATACTCACCTAGCATCCCTATTACTGTCTTAGCTGTCAGAATATCAACTGTCAATAATGTCACATAAATTACACAGACGGTGGCACAGAATGCTTTTTTCCAAAATATAATCATTTGATAGATGCACATAATACAGAGGATACTGCAAGAATACCAATGAGAATCATCATGCCAGTAATTTGGATTACATTTCCTTCAGTTCTCTAGTGTAAACAAATCTTCTTCCAAATAGCCCTATTAGTAAATGAAATATTTACTACATCGATAAATTTGCCAAAAAATTTACTGGCCCAACATGTTTTCAATGTAGAGAAGTTCATTTCACAAGGTGTTTATTTCATGTCCATTGTTGAGGTTCACATACAATGAGGGCCTTTAAAAAGCTTAACAGGCTCAAGTTCTAATGACATTTTCTGAGTTTTTATTTTTAAAAAATCAATATAAAGATAGGATCTCTTAGTTGATTGGTTTTTTTCCCTTGAAAATTGTAAACCAAGCCCTGAAGATACAGAAAATAAAGACACTATTTTAAATTCTGCTTTTAAAACTGTCCCTTACAATGAGTCTTTACATTTTTACATCTCTTAAGGTGGGGGGAAGAGTGTCACTAAAAGGGTGACCTTGAGCCCTCTTAGCTCACTAAAGGCAGATGACAGAATCTACTCTGCTGAAACTGTAAAGATGATGATGTATGAGAAGCATTTGGACTGGTACTAGGTAAACAGATACGTTAAACACATTTATTGAACGGACAAACTAATGAAGCTACTAGTGGGGGTGTTACAGGCTCTGGAGTGAGAGAATCTAGGTTCAAAATCAGTTTGATATTCTACTAGCCATGTGACCTTGGGAGGCATTTACTTAATACATCTGAGGTTCACTAGCCTTATCTGCAAAAAAGGGTTAACCAGACGACCTTGCTCCTGGGGTTGCTCCAAGATTCGATGAAATAATGCATACAAAGAGCCCAACACATGTTTAGCCATTCATTATCTTGTTGTTTACATTGTATTAATTTCATTAGTATGTCAGAGGTGGTGGGAAGCAGGAAGATTTGCCCAAAAAGTTCTGAGAGACTACAAATTCTCTGCAAGAATTTTTAAAATCAATTTTGGTTTTTATTCATATAATACTTTTTGAAGTTAACAAGAATACTTAATGACAACTTGTATTTACATGAACAAAGAGGTACAAAGCAGTCATGTAAAGGTGAACCTAATATATGGATGATACTCACTTCTCAAGCAAAGATCAAATGAGGCCATTCTGTGCTGTATGAAGACCTTAGCTAGTTTGAATAAGGAAAGCAGTGAGGAAGTCAACTGTCATGACACATGCTTACATGAGAATGCTGAAGCCACCAGCATAATTGTGCAATGTTATTTTTAATAAAACATTACTATCCACGACATTAAATTAATTCTCTAATTCCAGTTTAAACTGGTCTTTAGTTTTTGTTTTGTATTTTCAGTAGAGATGGGTTTCACCATGTTAGTCAGGCTGGTTTTGAATTCCTGACCTCAAGTGATCCGCCCGCCTAGGCCTCCCAAAGTGCTAGGATTACAGGCATGAGCCACCACACCTGCATGGGTCTTTAGTTTTTTTGGGTGTGTTTAATTATTTTGCTTTTAAAACTATATAAGCCATATATAACAGTAAAGGTTTAACTAGTTTTATATGTTACATGTTTATAATTATCGTAATATAATTTAACTCCTAACTAAAGGAGGCCCTTTTCATTTATCAAGCTTGAGAAACATTGTTTTCAGGAAATGTGTGGATTATCAGATCTCTCATAAAATTATAACTAAATAAAATAACTGCAAATCTGTGATAGATGGAAAAGCAAAAGAGTATGAAAATTAAATGCTATAATACATAGGAAGTACTCTATATAGTATCTGTCACTTGCCTTGATAAAAATTTGCCTTTATCATTAGCATAATTATCTTAATCATCAGTCGTCATCAACTATGGAAGCACCTATTCATCTTCTACTTTAGTACCAGGGTGGAAAAGTGGGTACTAAACAGTTTTCATCAAATAGTCAAATTGGTAATAAATGTTAATTTTGCCCTTCCTATTTTAAATAGTTACTGTTGTCTGGAACACTGGCCACACTGCTTGCTGTTTTAAGCCTACTAAAACTGCTAAAAGCCAACTAGTGAGTAATGGTATAGTATTCTGCTTGTTTACAATCTGAAGTTTATAAGCAGAAATCATAATCTTTGGAGTCAACAGCCAAAGAATGAATTACATCAAAGATTAACAGAATCTCCTAAACGAACAACATGAAAATTTACAAAGGAAGATGTTATCGGATCAGAAATTAAAATAAGGCTGAAAGAAATTCTTTAACAAGAAAAATCATCACTGCAAGAACATTCAAACATTCCTGCATATATTAGACCAAGGCATCTGTCAGTGTGGTCTGAAATCCCAGAAATATCATCGTTTTTTAACACTAGAAGTCCTCCAAAATAGAGGACTAAGCAGAAAAAATAAAAACAAATTGCAAAACATTTATCCTATTCCCAAAGAAAAGAAATAGTGAGGGCCAGGCTCCGTGGCTCACGCCTGTAATCCCACCAGTTTGGGAGGCTGAGGCGGGCGGAACAATTGAGGTCAGGATTTTGAGAGCAGCCTGGCTAACATGGTGAAACTCCGTCTCTACCAAAAATACAAAAATTAGCCAGGTCTGGCAGTGTGTGTCTACAGTCCCAGCTACTCAGGAGGCTGAGGCAGGAGAATTGCTTGAACCCGTGATGTGGAGGCTGCCCTGAGCTGAGACTGCACCACTGCACTCTAGCCTGGGTGACAGAGTGAGACCCTGTCTCAAAAAACACAAAAAACAAAAAACAAAAAAAAACAAGAAAAAGAAAAGAAAAAAGAAAAGGAAAAATGAACATCATTAACATTTATTCTTCTTCCATTAAAATGGAAGCTTTGCAAAATTCTGGATACCAAATCAAATCTGTGGCCACTGCAAAAGGACATGTTTTTACCATAGCTTTATCAACATCAAAGTTGGACATAAACTTTGTATCAAAAGACATCCCTCCCACAGAATATATTCTGATTATTTGTAAAATGTCCTTCATGCAGGACAGATTACATTCCTTTTGCATTTCTGCTTGTCATGAAAATGAAGTTCAAAGCTAAAATTTTAGAGTATGCTTCTGAAGATACATTCTGTGTCTCAGAACTCTCTAGGTTAACTGACAGGATTCTCCAGCGCTGAGAGAACCCAGATCAGCTGTTGACCTTCTGGAACTGTGCAAACACTGTATGATTTAATATATATAAGCAAAGTAGTGATGTACACATGTAAATGAAAATGGAGATTCATTAACCTCAATGTCTTGAGAAAAATAACAGGATATCTGAACTTCAGCAATGGGAAAGGTAGAGTGTTGGGGAGGAACTTAACTAAAGATGGATTAAGACAGCGGAGACTATAGTTGGTGACCATTAGGATACTGAGGCAATGGAGGGCAATGACGCTATTTCTGACATCAGGACAAAGTATGAACTCCTAAGAGTGGCAGTGTTAGCCCTTCCTGACCTTGCCTGCCTGCCTGCCTCACCTCCCTCATATTTGATATTCCAGCTATACTGAATTCTCCCTCCCAATACAGTGCTCCTCCAAGCACCTAGGCATTTGCACGTTTAATTTTTTTTTTCCTGAAATACCCTACTCTAGCTGAAAAATTTCTACTTACCTTTTAAGACCCTAACATGTCCACACAATAACAGTTTTCTATACTCTTCCCCCCAGCAGTTTAACCCCAGTCATTTATGCAGTCAAAGTATGCTTCTCACTCTTCTACTGTGAGCATGCTTATTTCACATCTGGTTGAATAATCAAATTCGTGATAACTTAGAAAGGGACTTCTCCTCTGGACATTAATAACCCATTCCTCCACACACTAATCAGAGTAGAGCCTACCTTGAACTGCCATTATTTGCTTATTGTGTTTTAATAATGGGCTTTTGGTTCCTTAAGTCTTCAGAAATGTTTCTTATTTAACTCTGTACCTAGCAACTTAGTAAATCCTCAACAAATATTTGCTCAATAGTAAAATCATATAATATTTAGCTATCTAAATTGTCTACAATTCCAACCTATGCTTAGCATCATTTCTCAAGATAAAGCTGTGGTAAAACATAATTCCTCTCATCAACATCCATGAATGGGTTAATGAATAAGTGTTTTTTCTCACCCTCCCTTCAGATTACAAAAACCCTTGCTCTCTAAACATTATTTTTCTATTGCTTTCTTTAATCTCTCTATTAATTCTTAGGATGCAATACATGCAGAAGGTAGTATTTTACAATAGAGCACAGCGTAAAGTTTACATGACTTTCAATCCTGTGTGGGTCTGAGTCCTGTCTAGAAAAAATCAGAATACATATTCAACTGTATTTGGGTCTCTCCAATTATTTGCTATTCTATAGCTAAGTGCCTTCCCTTGATGCAAATTATTCTGCTTTTTAAGAGGTCACAGTTTTGTTTCATAATCCCACTGAATGAAAATCTTTTCCTTTGCAGGATAAATTTATTTTAAAACAAAACCAAGCAAAGCAAAAATTGATGTTGCGGTTAATGTTTTAAGGAGTAAAGATTCTCAATTCCAGTTCTGCTATCAAATCAGAGGCAAGCCGACAAACCCCTGAGAAGGGGAGAGCCTTGTTAAGCAGGACACTGTCCTAAAACCACAGATCTGCATCGTCATGGTAATGCCCTATGATGGACACTTTGTTCTCGCACGTGTAGCAGGTCACTGCTTTTAAAGGTAAATTCCACCCCCCACTCAAAAAACATGTGTCATGTGACCATAGGGCCTTAACTGATTTTTTTTAGAACTGGCCCATTATTTTATGAGCAATTTTTTAAAGCAGCAAAATATAATTTTAGCAAGTGGAAACATGAGGCCAGAAAAACGTCTTCTTACATTTAACACATGAATTGAAATTCTCCAGAATAGCATTACTAGAGTATGATCCAGAGACCCTGAGGAGCTTTCAGTGACTAATGAGAGGTTCCTCAGGAAGAGGACACGGCGCTGATTCAAAAGAGAAACAGAAATGTGCTGGTAATTAATTTACCTGAAGGTGGAGGAAAGACAAGATCCTGAGGGCAAAGCAAAAACTAAAATGACACTGGCTTTAAGGGCAAAGAGAGAATTAGCAATAAAGAGGAAGGTCACTACCTGTGAAATCCAACACAAGCCTGAGGCCTCGCAGCAATGATCTGAAAACTACGAATAACACCAGAATTCAGAAATCTGTGCTTTCACTTCCTGTTTAATAAGGCAACTTGAAAGAACCTCTATTTCCATTCAAAATGAAATTAAAATTCCACAGAAATTATGTTAAAACACAAGTTTACAGTTCCAATGGGTTTCTGCCATAAAGCTGCCTTGCTTTCTAAATTTTGAGGTTGTGAGATGACAGCACCCACATTTAATAACTAGGTCTTTCAAAAATTAGCAAAGCATAAGACAACAGAAAAAGAAATACTTAAAAAAAACTGAAACCTTTGATTATCAAAAAATGCTGAAACAAATTACCATAAATCTTAACAGAGTTTAAATTTATTTTGTTTGTATACTGCTTACAGCTTATTTGTGAAATCATGCTCATGCTAAGATTTAAACAAATGACCAACCTAATTTAAGAATGATACAGTAAATTGGGAAAGATGCAATACTCCTTCACTCAATCAGCTACTTTTACTGAGCACCGTGGATCCTCAGTTAATATTCCACCTTCACAATACAATCCTGTGAACGGCTTGTAATACAAAGAAAAATATTTAACACAACTGAAAAAGGCCCATTCCTCTGCTTATACCAGATTTCCTGTAATGTACAGATTTCCTATAAACTTAGCACCTATTAACTACCGGAGAGCATAGTTGTGCCAGAGTCAGCACCTTTCCTTCCATCTTGAAAGTCTTCTCTGCCCAGAAGCAAGCAGCCCACTGAGCACCCAGCTACAGGATCAAGAGTAAATGATTAAACTCTTGGCCTTGGCTTCCTCATCTGAGAAGAGGCTGCTGTGAGGCTCAACCATAAGCAAAGGACCTCGCATGACTCCCTGTACACCACAGGAATTAGTTACACAGAGTCTCTTCATTCAAGATACGGCCCAAGATGCTATTCATTCACCTAGGTCAGGATAAGCTCTCCTTTTCTGGATTTTTTAACTCTTAACAGTTTAGCGTATCACTGCTTTTTGAAATTGTTTACTTATGTTAGTGTTCTCCCTAGCTGTACTTCATACCAGTTAGGGCAGATCCCATCATATACACTGAAGCACTTCCTAAAGTACTAGTCAAAATAACTGTCCATTAATTCATTTATCCTTGAAAGCCTGAGAAAATCCATTTTTTAAAAAATAGACGACTGAAAGCTAGAAAGAACAACTTTTAGAAAATGTTTTAAAAGTATCAGAAACTCCCCTACAAATAGGATACTTTAAAAGTCTTTTACAAACTAGCTGTAATATTTTATCTGAAAATATTTAGCAAGTCATGATATTATAAATCTATTTCTCGGACATCCAACAAAAGTAAATTTTGCCATATATAAATCAAATACATAATTAATTGTATTATTTCACTTAAGTGTAACAATGCTTCATGGATAAAATACCATCTGGCTTCAGGACTGTCTATAAGACTTCCCTGAATAATGACGATGTTGCATTTATAAAATTGACCCTTTCTTATGCTACAGCATTATCATAAGTTGACAATGGTTTAATGCTTAGCTCAGAGGCTACTGAGCTTCATATATAAGTTAGCATTAAGGTAATAAAATATATGTGAATAATGCTTATCAAAGGTTACACATTTTGGAACAGGGTATTACATCTGATCAAATTATATAACATAAGCCGGCAAGGAAGGAAGGAGTTTAGCATTTTCCTCTTTGTCATCTTTTGAATACCATCTTTTTCAGTGTCAGCTCTTCAAGTCACATAATCAAGTCCAGGTTGAAGTTCATAGTCTTGTAAAATCTTGCTATAAACTACTGAGAATCTTTTTGTGAAAAAAATGACTGATCTAATATTTTCTTGCTATAAGGATCACAGTCAATTTAGGATTTCTAAAAAGTGTTTAAATTGACAACAGCCTGTACTCCCACCATTTTGGGAAGCAGAGGCAGGAGGACTGCTTGAGCCCAGGAGTTAGAGACCAGCCTGGGAAATATAAGGAGACTCACGATTAGCTGAGTGTAGTGGCTCACACTTATATTCCCAGTTACTCTGGAGGCTGAGGTGGGAGGATCACTTGAGCCCCAGAGACCGAGGCTGGAGTGAGCTATGATCACACGACTGCACTTCAGCCTGGCCAACAGAGCAAGACTCTAAATAAATAAATAATAGGGAACATAATACTTATAGGCATGGTTACATTTCTTCACTAGAGACACCATAACAAAGGTTGGCCAGCCTAACAAAAGTAGATCAAGTTCTTGAGTATATTTGCCACATCAGAGATTTTAATAGGCAACCCCCATCCAAATATTAATTTACATTTTTTTCCTACAAACTGCTCAAAGATTCACAAAGCAATTCTTATCATCTCATTAATCCTATTTTATATTAGATCATAAAATGGTGCATTACACATGTTGTTTTATGACCACACAGCTGTTCCTTAAATAGTTGCTGCCTTAATTGAACTTGAGCTGTGGTTTCTTGAATATAATGAAAACATACTTTCAAAAAATGCATTATTTGGGAGACATGGAAAAAGAACAGGAAAATACTGTCAATACCCACAGAAAACAGTTAATATCATCTCTTAAGAAAAGTATTTCAGCACTGGTGGAAGGCTGGATTGCACCAACTAGAAGGTTCTTTCCCACCCTCCTGTGACAACAGGGTTAGGGTTTGCTGTCCTTCACAGTGAACGAAAGTAGCAGAGTTTAAAAATACCTTTTGATTATCCTAAAAGCAAGTAACAGTTGATGCCAACTGAGCAAAAAAGAATGTTAATATTCAATTTCCTGCCTATGGACTTCCTAGGGGAGAGACCTGGTAAAACATGCTTGTTGCTGTTGATCTGGTTGCAGAGCTATTCTTTCAATTAGCTACTGGAGACACAGACACTATAATTAAATAACTAAAAATAATACCCCCAAGAAACTCATTTTCAGCATCAGACCAAGACTGCAGTAGTACCTTGCCTGAATTTTGTATTTTATTGTCCCAGTCCACTCTATGCTGAAGATACTAATAGACAAATAGCCAAAAATCACTTGGAAAACAGAACTAAGAAGAAAATGAAAGGCTTTGATCCAATAGAAACATGGATAGCTGGACCACATTGGACTGAGTAGAAAACATCAAGAAAAAAATTGTTTAAAAAATCTTTAAAGTGCAATTTAATGAATTATTAAAATTTGAAAAAGACCTTAAATTAAGATCATTTTATGAATAAGGAAACTAACCTCCCAGAGGTATGTGACTTTTCTAAGGTCACAAAGCTAGTTACTTGCTGAATAAGAACTAGCATACAGATTTTTCTTATTATATTCAGGCTAAGATTTAGTACACTAGTTCCCTATACCTTACGTAAGTTTGATGTGAATATGCTCTTTCAATCATAACAGGTGTGATGGATTGTAAGGTCGACTGAAAACATACACACCCTATAGTTGACTGACTTCATGTTTGTCTGCTGAGGCAAATGGATATAGGACTAGTTAGCACCAGGCCAGGGCTGACAATCACTGCCCTAATCCAGTATTTTGAGAAAATACTACGGTGGCTTGTGAGCAACTCCTCACATTCACATTTTCTTATGAGGGTGGGCGGGTAAGTATTTTGATTTAATGAGTTCTACCTCTCTCTTTCTGAGCTCAGTGGACAGCAATTTTGCCGAGTTTAGAGAGCTGTGTCTAACTTGGGTCACATATAATCTGAAGTCTGTCCTGGGTAGCCAGTAAGCAAATCAGCCATGAAGATTTCTGTCTGACAAATTCAAATGAACAAACACCAACAATACAACACTCGGTGATAGGAGCTGGCATACACGGATCTGATTTATTTAATTCTCTGTATACCTATTAGCCTCTGAGCTTTTAGAAATAATCACTCAGGCAGTGCCTATCACTTTCATTTTGCCTGAGAACTCGCAAGCAATACGGAGGAAAAAATCCAACAGGGCAGAGCCTCCAAAAATGTCACTGAACTCTAACACAGCAGGGAAGGGAATTCCTTATTTGATGTTATTCTTTCTTTGCTGTTTTGTTTTTATGAGCAGATACAACAGTACAAAATAGTACAAAATAACAAGAACAGTTAAGAGTCACCACCATTTCAGGAGTTGCTTTTTTGTCTTCATCTGTGGTCAACCTTCTGAAAAATGGCCAGAGAATCTCCCTCTTTATCTGGTTTCTCCAAGTCACACAGCGGAAGAAAGCCAGTTTTAACACTATTTCCAAGAAAGGGAATAGTAATTGGAAGTAACATGCAGTACAAAATGAAAAAAAAAGGACACACACACACAAACACACACACCACCCATAAAATATCAAAGTCTCAGCCTGCTCTTATCAGCTTATGGGCCAGCTAAACAACCGTTTCTTCCACTTTGACCTGTTCCTTCAACCTCAACCACCCAGCAAAACCCTAAAATTGGGATCAATACAGCAAAACACGATCTCTCATTCAGATGCAGGAAGCTGAAAACTTCTGGGGGAAAATTGTGCTGTGCTTCTCCTCCTATCCATGACTTGAGTCCTAATCTGGTAACCAGTAACAATGAATTTTTTTAGGTGTCCTTGGTACAGCTCTTTCTCAATTCCATCAGAGACTATTCTAGACCATCACTAGGCTGTGGACCAACTCACAGGTGATTTATCTCCTGCCCTCCTGAAAAGATGAAGGCCACCAGCCCCGGTCAAAGCTGAATTCCCCACTCCACTATCTAAAATATACTACACGTAGAGAGAGCCATACCCATCCCTAACTCTGAACTCCTCTTCCTGCTGGAGACTGACTTCCCAATTGAGTTCCTGACCCTGACTTCCTCTAGAGACATAGATTATCTTCAGTCCTTTCCATTTTTCCATTTTTCTCTTTAAACTTTCCTTGTACACAGCCATAAACTTAAAAAATGGTCATTCCTCCCACCACTGGCCTTATCTTAGTGTTCTAAGCTCTATTAAGCAATCTCTTTCTCGCTCTCTTTCTCTTACACTTACACAAACACACACTCTATCTCCTCCAACTCAAACATATTGAGAAAAGACACTTCTCTAGCTAGCAAGCACAGCACCGCAAGCACTGCATTCTACTTGTTCACCCGCTCCTCTGCACATGCATGGTTTTCCACCTCAGTATCCTCATTTCCACCCTGCCCCTCAAATCTTAACCGTCCAAGGCATCATTTCCATATCATGGCTCTTCTCATTCACCTTGTATGGTTGCAACCACTACCACATAGTATCAACAAACAACTCCCTACTGTTGACTGCTACATCTGCACCTTCTAGCCAAGACTTAACCTCCATCTTCAGAAAATCATGTTTAAATATCTACTTTGTACTGACTGACATTGTCATGTCCATAAGCATCTCAAAGTCACACTTCTGATGGAAATCTTCAACTTTGTTCTGAATCTGGTCCCATACTCTATATTCCTATTCTCAACCCTAGAGTCACAATAATCCTTGAATCCCTAGTGCATAACACTGTGTTTGGGACTTAGTAAGTACTTAATGTGCTCAATGAATGAAATGATTAATTACTTGCAATATTATAATTTCCTAATTAGTATTTAGGTCATGTGAACTAATCACATGATAGTCAATGTCACAGGACACAGGTTATTAACTACCACTGTACCCATCTTCTCTGAAGGAGAATAAAAATATTATTCATCTGGAATCATGCTCACCACTGTATTATAAACTTCACAGAATACAAGACCTTTGAGACTATGTTAATTTTCGCCTAACACAGGGAGAATGTCAACCTTCTAGCAGGCAGCAACAGTACAGCTAAATTCACTCTGGAACAACCTGGTTTGCAATTGAGAAGTTGATACAATTAAGAAAATGTGTTTATACTGTTCTAAAGAAGGGATTAACGGGGTTATTATACTATTTGATTATCCTAACGAAGCAGCTTTCCAGTTTTATAACTACCCTATAGTCCTTTTCAACATTATAACTCCATCGTTCTTCCGTTATTGTTATGCTTAAACATTTCCTCTTCTACCATATAACTCCTTAAATCTCTTAGTCAAACTTTGCTAATTGCCTTATTTATTAAGTCTTCATTGTTTTTATGTAAAAGGTCCATTTACTTATCATTCAATCACACTATGGTCTCCCACTGAGAAAGGCTGTGTACCTAACAAAAATCTTCAGAGCGTACTCAGGAAAAGAGCCTATTTCCTTCTGTGTGGGTCAGCATCACATCCTGTCAAAAATCAGGACCCTATGAGCTCTCTGGGGACACTGACCATGGTTCTAAATAGTATATGAATCTGGACAATTACAAATGTATGTTTTTGCTTTTTGCTCACACACAAGACACACTAGGGGCTTGCCTCTAGTTGAATGGCTTCTTGTTTTCACTCAGTTTCCAGCCTATGCTCTCATCTCATTAGAATTTCAGTATCCTCTGGTCTTGCAGAGTTCCCTTTACCTTCTTTTGTATCAGATAAAAGATGGTAATTTACGTCTAATTAACGGAACTGAGTCATAATGAGTTCTTTTCTCTTAGACAGCATTTGAATGTCCAAAATAACCAGAGAGATTGGGCTTTTTAGTCTTGCTCCAGTTTAAGGTTTTATAACACAATGCTCTCATTCAGGCCTCCTACTTTGCATACAGTCAGAGGGCTGGAGGTTATCCACATTGTGAAATTCTTTGGCTAGTTATGCCCAGAGTGACTGAATGGCAGGCAGGCTGAATTTAATATTTTCTGCTAAGCAGCTCTGTTGAGACAGCCAAGCTTACGATTGCATCCTTTTTATGTCTCTTACTTATACTTTGAAATGCTATCTTTTGCCAGTTGATGAATTTGATAGCATTCTTTATGAGATCAATTTCCTTGAGAAAGATCCAAAAGGCAGGATGAAAGACAAGTTTGATGCAAAGCACACAAAGGGCTGTGCATCTGTGTGAAGAGAAGCATGATAAAGCATAAAGCAGTTCTCCCCACACCATGATGAGGGACAAAGACGTAAACACAACAAGCCCGCCTAACGAAAGCAAAAGCACATGTTCTAACGGGAGCAGTAACCAGGTTAAAATACTCGAAGCATCTTCTTCCTCTCTTATGCCAGAGCACTTTAAAATGCCCTCTATACGTGACGGCATGCCAACACAAACAAACCGCAGGGGCTAAACTCCACTGGCATCCTGCCGTCCTGAAATGACACCAGTTAGATACACTGGGTTTTTACTCCTGGGACGGTCTTCAACCAAGCTTTTTATTACATTGGGTTAAGAAGAAAAAAAAAAAATCCTTCTCTCTACACTTCAAAATTCAAATATGTATTCCTTTGATAGGATATTGTTATATTAAAAATACTGTGGTAATATCACTTGTCATCATGTTCTACTGACACACATATTCACCTCTGCTCCAAACTTCACAGGCTCAGCCACTTAAAGGAAGAAAAAAAACAAAAACAAAAACAAAACAAAAGAATGAATGAAAATAAAAAACAAACAAAAAATAAGGCTGACCAAACTTTCACGATGGGAGCCCTGGGACTGGGAAATTATAGCTGTATTATAAAGGACAGGCAAACCACACTACAGATACTCAGGTTTTTACTCTCTCCCGCCTCATTTTTTTTCTCCCCCTCAAAGAGGGAGTGAATGTGAAATTTACACAGACAAGCTCAATAGATACACTTGATTTGTCAAATGGAAAGATGACCCTTCAGTAACTAGGCTGCTTGGTGAAAATATTAAACCAGACAGTAAGTCAGAGAAAATTAAATACTACCTTGATTAATTAGGCTTAATGGGTGAGAAGCAACTAATTTATAACATTACACTGACAAAAATAGGTTAAAGAAAAAGGAGGCTGTTTCACATCAGATTAAAGTATAATTTCTTTCTCTTTTTCTACTTTTCTTGGGAAGGAATATATTGATACTCATAAAGTCAACTACATTTTTGAAGATATAAACAAAAATCACCGTAGACACAGTCTTTGCCCCTTGAGACTCAAAATCTAACGTGAAAAATAAAACATACGTAAGCCCTGAACATGCAAATGAGTTTTAATGTTAATTTATCAATCTGACACTTGAACCATAATTTTTTTCATTCAAATTAAATTGGAAATCATTTGGATATCTCCAAGTTAGCTCAGATACCCTTTCTAAATTAGAGCAGAGTGAATTAACAGCACAAGGAACCTTGCAATCCTGCCTTTCAGCCTCATGTGCTTGAAGGCTTTCAGACCCTTAAGGTGATGGAGAGGAAATGTCCTGGGAAGTATGTAAGTCTGTCCCAGAGGCATCTGGTGAGCTAGGCACCTCCCAAAGGAAGCAGACAGAGGAAGAGGGTTTCTAGCACAGACAGCACCTGCAGGGGTTTGAAAGGGTTCCTAAGGGGGCGGGCATGTTCCCTGACAACCACCTTACAGCAAGTCAAGTGTTTCTAAACTGGGGGCCTTCTATGCAGAGCAAAAGATAGCCACCATACAAAGAAGCCAAAGTGTGAAATGAGTGGAGGCAGATATTGCATATCAGGAGACAAAATACAAATTCTACGCTGGGTGTCAGAAAAAGACTATAGTGCCAATTCAAGGGGAAACAAACCTGACTTGAAAAAATATTAATATCTAGATTATTACACTTTAGTATAATTTACAAAATAGCGATTCTTAAAGAGCTTTGGAAACAAAAGCCTATACACTGTGACTTAGTTTTATTCATTTGCTCTTTCTCATAACTGAATAGAAGTAGAACAGAAAAGAGGAGGAACAGAGCTCATCAGGAGTACATCTCCTTTACATGTCATTCAACCCTAGCACACTGGAAAAGCCTGCTTATAATAAAGAACCTCATAATATAGAAACCTCATGAAAACCTAAACGCCAAACCTAGATCTTTGACTCTCTACCAGATGAGGACACCATCAAATGATAATTTTCTAGAAAAAAGATTTTAGCACCTCAAATAAAAGAGTGATAAACACAACGAAATTCTTTCTATATAATAACTACAACAGAAAAACAATATTCAGTCACAACTTACAATAACTAATCACATATATTTCCTCACATTATAATTATAAAATCTTCACATTTTAATCACTATAGTCAGTAGCATTTCCTAGAAGGAAAATTTTTAAAGGGTTATTATGCCTTACTATACATATGGGTTATCTAATTTCCATAATCTTTTTTTTCACCAAAAAATTGCATATAAATTGATAGTCTGTAAATAGAGTTATACTTTAAATGTCCTTGAATTATTTAAGTAATTTAAAGAAACTTCAATTGCAATTTTGTTCAAGTCCAATAATCTTTTCTAAAGCAAATGGTTATATCTAATTTATGCATTTCCTAATTGGTCCAATCTGTAATGGGTTTTCTTAAAACAAGATTAAAGAAAGTAAAGTTAGCCAAATTCATAATTAGTACTCTTTACCAGGTCTTATCCCAAGAGATGCACTTAGCAACAAATATTTAATGGACACCTGCTACCCTGCTACCTGTAGGTATGTGAACAGTGCCAGGAATACAGAGGTAAACAGGACAGAGCCCGATGCCTGTCCTGATAGAGCTCTCCACACTTCAGATCCACGTTCAGCTGACAGAACCTTCCACATCCACTGTGAATTATGCTCTTATAAACTGTTTTATTACATCCTTAGTAAATCTTTGAGGTTTAATTGATGAGAAACTAAAGTGTAGTTAGCATACTTCAAAAAATTATTGGATGCCATCAATGTCAAAGAACTTGGAGATCAATTCGTCTGGCGGTTCCTTTCCTTTTTGAATACAAGTGCCAATTTTTAATTTATAAACAAAACAGAACTACACACAAACACAGAGATATGTGGACCCTCCACATATTAGTAATTGTTCTTTTTTGCATCTGTTGACTAAGACAATGCCTATAAACTACTTTGAATTCACTATGCTTTTAAATACATATCTATTACAGTAATAACATCTAAATTAATTTGTCTCACAGTGACAACTGTGTGGCATTGGCTGATGTATGGATTTGTGTATTGGACAACAATTCCAAGGGCCATTAAAGGCAATAAAGGCAAAAATCTCACCCATCTCCTTCATGTCCTCATTGCAGCAGAAATGAAGACCAGAAATGACTGCACCATCTTCAAAGGCCATACCACCGGCTAGCGAGAACACTGTGGACTATAGCTTCTTCCCCCGAAGCAGCGTCCACAAGCATCTGCTCAGGTGTTACCCATAACCTTCCCTCCACAGAGGACAATTCTCCTTTAGCTACAAAATTCAAAAGTCATCTCTGTTTATGTTTATTAGAGTAGCTTGTACTGTATTCCAGCAAACTGGTGGCATGCTATAAATGCTCTCCCTTTTCAACCTTATGGTAGACAAGAACTCAATGAAAGCTAAAATATAACTTCAGGGCAAAAGACAAATTTTATTTTATTGTACTAAAGAATGTTGTATCCATCATAGCCTAAAAATACCCAGAAGCCAGTATGATATTTCTAAAACAACATGTATCTTACTGGTTTGGGGAAGAAAAAAAATGATTCTTTGATTCCTTTTCACTCTGCCTACAACTAGAACATTGAGATAATAGAGATTAAGCCTTAAATTTCTATATCCAATAGTGGTTGAATCACAAGAGGACTGAAAAAGCATTTGTCTCTACAAGCTAATACCTAATATGCTAGTCCTCTGGGCAGTTTACATTGATTTTGCATTTAATTGCATACGCTGATTTTCTCATATTTTCCAGGACAAAGTTCTCAAAATGAAAGGATCTAGATGTACTCTGCTATGAAGTCAGAAGAAGAAGGTAAACTTAAGAGCACTGGTTTCTGCAATAACTATATGATTGCAAAAAGTTTTGTTTTTTTCCTACTAGAATTGACACTGGGGATCATAAGCCAACTTGAGAGCAAAGGTGATAAAACTGTACTTTTCTCCTCAATCCCTCATTTCCCCCCTCTGTTCTTAAATTACTTTCAGAAATGGGAAGAAAATGAAAACACCCCCTGACACTTAAATGCCTTTCACCTACTCTGTAACAAATTGGATTTAATTCCCTTTAGTTCGGTTAGCTAGTAAACTTTGTCCTTCAGTCTGTCTGGTAAATATTTCACAATTCTCTCTCTATGTTTTTGTAAAGTAGTGGGGGGGGGGGGAACCTTATTCATTTCTCTTACCATCAGAGAAGAAAAAGATAGTATTTTGATGGGAATAAAGTAGTTAATCCTAAATGATTAACTCAAATTTTTTTTTAGAGTGTAAGTTTCCTGAAGCTTCACAGAAAATGATACTTTAAAGACAACTTACTGATTTACTATTTGAAGAAGCTACCACTGGAAAATTAATTAAAATACCAATGGCTTTGGGATGCTCTCATAGGAGTTATTTGAAAATGACATTAATACCAATTTTGTTTCCAAAGAAAATGGTAAACTTATCTTTTCATTTGATTAACTGAGCTATTTTAATCACTGTTTAAGCAACATCCCCACCACCCGCCCCCACCACCATTAGTTTGCTAGGGCTCCATTACAGACTGCCTGGCTTAAACAACAGAAATGTGTATTCTCACAATTCTGAAACTAGAAGTCTGAGATGAAGGTGTTAACAGAGTTGGTTTCTTCGCAGGCCTTTCTGCTTGACTTGTGGACAACCTTCTCCCAGACTCTTTACATGGTCTTCCCTCTGGGTATCCCTGTGTCCTAAGAACACCAATGACACTGAACTAGGGCCCACCTGATGAAGACCCTCTCTCCAAATACCATCACATTCGGGGGTTTAGGATTTCAACACACGAATTTTAAGGGAACACAATTCAGCCTGTAACACACCCACTAACCAAAAATTAACTCTTCATTTCCAAGTGACTCTATAATGTCTCCTTCTCTCAGTCTAACACGTAATGACACTCTTGCTTCTTAAAGGCCAAGAAAGGCAGACTTTCAGAAGGCAGAGAAATTACTGACCATGATGCCAAACCAACAATAGTGCTAATACAGGTCTCACCTTAGCCTTTATTAAAGAAATGATTACTTTCATGTATAAATATAAAATGCTTATTTATGAAATGAAACAAATAAGTCAACGGAAGGGTAGCACACATAAATTTTGTTTGTCACCCTCGGAAGAATATTGTAATAAACTGCTCAATCCAATTATCAAAATTCCTTCTGCTACCCTATTTCAAGGAATAGGAATGAAATACTGATTAGAAGGGGGGAAAAAAGGATGAAAATAATCTAAAATTGTAAAAGCCCCATAAAACCTCAGCAGTTGAAAATATTAACATATACTATTATTTTAAATAATATTATTTTGTAAGGCAAAATCTTTGAAGAAACCACAGCAAGAAAAAGTCCCTAATTCAGAGGTGGTATTAAATGACATTACTACTATTTATTTCTAATTTTATTTACCCTTCTCAGAATAAATGAAATGATAGGAAAACAACAGAATTGTAGAAGTCTTCACATCTGTTCCCTATTTTAACAGTGAAGGATGAGGTCCATTAAGAAACTACTTTCTTAACAACCCAATGGAATCCACCAATATTCCAGCCTATGCCACACCCTACATTTACATTTTGTGCTCTTTCAAAGGCAAATGATTTTGAATATTTTTCTATTATTGAGCAAATCACAAATGTAGGTAACACTGAGTTGTCACCTCTGTCCCTCCAAAGGACTTGTTAAAAAGGATAGTGGCAATAGAGTGGCTGGCCATTTCGTAAGTCATCACGATCTAGTCATCACGATCTAGTAGGTACTGCATAAAAGACTGAAACAATGCTACTACTCATAGTTTTCCTCAGAGAACACCTTTTAAAATGTAATTGATGACTATGTGAACCTTTTCTCCAAGAAAAAATCATATATAGCTATACAGATAGATGGATATATACACACATGCATATAATACACACAAAATCTGGCATTTCAGAAAGTTGAAAATATCCCCCAAAAAGTATTATAATATTTAAACCTCTGAATCAGATAAATAAAAACAAAGCCCAAGTTAGAAGATACGGGGTAAAGTCTCTTCTTCCTGATCCCTCATCTCAACTAAAAGACTGTTTCCATGTAATAAAGGAGTAAGATGGGAATCCTAACTTGTTTTTAAAATTCTGTGAATCAATAATACAGATTTTCAAAGGTTTCTTTCTACTCTTTACACCATTCGACTCCCATATGGAAGATACTATTTAGCTTTGTCTGGTATAATTAAGATATGAATGTCTTTATCTTTTAAAGTCTAAGCAAAGTTAAAAAAAAAAAAGGAAAACAAAACAAAACACATTAGGATGTTCTCAAAACCAACAACAAATTTAGCTATAAGGTTCAGATAAAACATTGTGAAAATCACCATCACTGCCAGCCAGTTAAACGATTAATCCATTTTCCTTGACATATTCTATTTCATTCTTTTATACATTATACTGAAAAACTAAAACTCTAAACCTACTAGTAACTTGTACACGCTTTTGTCACAAAGAGAATCACAACTAAACCTCAAAAGTAAATTTCACTTTTACTTTTAAAAAAGTGAAGAGCATACACGTACAATATCACAGTTCTCAGCTCCCTGAGGCATGTTTGGAGGTCTACACAGAATGGAAACAGGGGGGTGCCTGAGCAGGGGTGGTCCTCAAAGTCAACTGGACACATCCCATAGCCCTCACACCAATGAATCTCAATTATTCTTGGAGCACATTAAAAACTTAGACTCAAATGAGCAAATATGTGAATAAAGTTCCTCATCACATTTATGAGAAAATATATCCTTCTACAATTTCGAAATAATCTCCTTTGAAAAGAAACCCCAGCTAGCCTGTGGACGCTGCAACTGTTTTGGAGTTCCTCAACTGTAAAAACGAGGAGTTAAAAGAGATGACTGTGGCCAGGTGCAGTGGCTCACATCTATAATCCCAAAACTTTGGGAGGGTAAGGTGGGCTCATCACTTGAAGTCAGGAGTTTGAGACCAGCTTGGCCATCATGGTGAAACTCTGTTTCTACAAAAAAAGATACAAAAATTAGCCAGGCATGGTGGTGCAGGTCTGTAGTCCCAGCTACTACAGAGGCTGGGGCACAAGAATTACTTGAACTTGGGAGGCAGAGTTTGTAGAAAGCCGCGTTCACACCACTGCACTACAGCCCTGGAGACAGAGTTAAACTCTATCTTTAAAAAGAGAAAAAAAGGTCAGGTGTGGTGGCTCACACCTGTAATCCCAGCACTTGGGGAGGCTGAGGTGGGCGGATCACAAGGTCAGGAGACTGAGACCATCCTGTCTAACACGGTGAAACCCCGTCTCTACCAAAAATACAAAAAATTAGCCAGGCATGGTGGCAGGCACCTGTAGTCCCAGCTACTGGGGAGGCTGAGGCAGGAGAATGGTGTGAACCCAGGAGGAAGAACTTGCAGTGAGCCGAGATCGCACCACTACACTCCAGCCTGGGCGACAGAGTGAGACTCCATCTCAAAAAACAAACAAACAAACAAAACAGATGACTGCTATAGTTCCCACCAACTATAAATGCTACCTTTCTGAGACTTAACGTTTTTTATAAATGAAAGCAAGGATTCAGTGGGCCAGGCTAATTTAACTAAAAACCTATAAATTGGGGGGAAATAAATGTTAAAGAAATTATAGCATGTTATAATTTATTTTAGATATATATATGACATATTATAACATACGTTTTCCAACAACTTCTGTTCATTGCTGCTTTAATAAGGTGCCTTGACTCATATCTTTTAGTGCCTTAAGACCCTTCTAAGCTCTAAGATCAGTTTTCACACTCTGTCACTTAACTAGGGACTCAAGTTTTACGCCCCTGTAAATGGCCAGGCTTCAGGTACCAGGGCTTTTTCATCTGTATGTGCTCCATGTCCAACAAAGCTTAGAAGAGTATTCAGACATCTAATAAATGCTTGCTAGATGAACAAACAAGCCAAGGAGTGACTGCACTGCTGTGAGTTAGGCATGTGGAATTTAAAAGAAAAAAACAGGTTGGGTGCAGTGGCTCATGCCTATAATCCCAGAACTTTAGGAGGACAAGGTGGGAGAATTGCTTGAGGCCAGATGTTCAAGACAAGCCTGGGCAACATAGTGAGATCCCATCTCTATAAAATAAAAATAAAAAATAAATAAAAAGTTGAAAAAAAGAATCTAACTATAGGGTTCCACTCCTTAGAATGCATCCAGAAAAGGAGACACAGGCAGGTAAAAAATAATTAATTAAGGCTGGGTGTGGTGGCTCATGCCTGTAATCCCAGCACTTTGGGAGGCCAAGGCGAGCAGATCACCTGAGGTCAAGAGTTCGAGATCAGCCTGGGCAACACAGTGAAACCCCATCGCCACTAAAAATCAGCTGTGCATGATGGCACACGCCAGTGGTTCCAGCTGCTCTGGAGGCTGAGGCAGGAAAATCACTTGAACACGTTAGGTGGAGGCCGCAGTGAGCTGAGATCATGTGGCTGCACACCAGCCTGGGCAACAGGGTGAAACTCTATCCAAAAAAAAAGAAAAGAAATGAAAGAGAATTACCATATACTATGACTAAGTTCCACAATGGAAATGGAGAATACATACAAGGTACAATAGCAACACAGAAAGGGCCTGAAAAAACTGGAGAGAGGCATAAAGGTTACAGCATGAATTATGGTGCATCCTAACATCAGAAAACAAACTATTTGAGAGTTACGCAGTTTAAACTAGTTCTGTTTCCTTCATAGGTCATTGTGAGGGTGATTCAGACATGTTTTTATGCCTTAACGTGTCTGGATCCAAGTGAAAACCCAAGAGTATGAGGTGCTATTCCCTCAATACCATTGGGTATGTAAAGGTACATATTACAGACTTTAAATTTTACAAACATAAAAACATATATAACTTGGAATGATTCCTGAAAGAATGGAATGATCTTTACTGTGGCAAAGGAAAGGCTTTACCAGGCAAGTATTTGGGCAAAAATTATGAACAATGTTATATAAGTCAAAATTCCAATAGTAAATAATATTAGAAAAAGATTGGTCCATGCTAGTAATCAATGATGTATAAATTAAAGCAACCTTGAGATGCCATTTTATGGCTGCCAAGGAAGCAAGTTTTTCTTTTTTTTTCTTTTTTTTTTTTACATAACACACAATGATGAGGTAACTATGGTAGCGAATACTATTAATTAGCAACACATTTCTGGAACGTAATATGAAAATACACAACAACAAAAAAGTAGTTTCATGTAATTCCACTCTTAAGAACACATTCTCCAAAAATACACCATAAGAAATAAAAAAGAAATAAGCATTAAGTTGTTTATTTGGCATTATCTGTAAAAATCAAAAAGTGAAGCAAAATCCAAATTCATCAAATCAGAGAAGAATGTTAACAAACTAAAGTGTATTGACACAATCTAATATCATGTACTCAATAGTTTATGATCACAAAGGCACTGCAGAAACAAAACAAAAATTTGTCATGAGGATATGTAAAAAATGTGAAATGCCATGTGCACTTTGTAAATAAGACTTAAACAGCATTAATCAACATTTGCTCTTCTGTAGCAGCAATGCTTAAAATAATGACAAGCTGAGCACGCTCCCTACTTGAGAAAGATCAAAATTAAAAATCTGCCAATGTAGTGAAAGTATGCAAATTTTTAGCAGTAATTTCTCCCACGATAATTTTAAGCCATCTTTCAATGTCTACACATGCCACCTCATTCAGCCATCCAATTCTCACAGCCGCAAGTGATATTTTCTCCTACCTCTGTATTTCAAGTACACTCTGCTTAGAGTCCCCCTGAGGCATCAGTCAGGGTCTCCCTTGTAGCTGAGGGTGTGTCTGCTCTGATGTGCAGGATGAAAGGAAGTAGTATCCTTTCTTCACTTCTGCATCTGTGTCTACAAGGAATCAATATGTATTTGTGTTGCTTAAATTTAGATACCTGTGTTTCAAAGCTAGAAAAAAGAGACCAAAAAGGGAATGAAAATGGAGATGGACAGTCTAAGTCCTCCTACACACCTATGGTCACAGTATTCCAAAGGAAACACAGCTATCGAGTTTTGTTCTTTAAAAAAAAAAAAAAAAAAAAAAAAAGGAACTCACAGCCGGGCACGGCAGCTAATGCTTATAATCCCAGCATTTTGTTCTTACAAGTGCATTCATATCTAATCTGTAATTCTGTCCACGTCTAAAGTACAGGTGACCCACAGTATCCATGGATTCTGCATCCACAGATTCAACCAATTGCTAATAAAAAATATTGAAAAAAATGAAAACTAACAATATTGCAAAAAGTACAGTATTTACATAGTATTATGTATTATAAGTAATCCAGAGATAATTTAAAGTATACAGGAGGATGCACATAGCTTATATGCAAATACTATGCCATTTTATATCAGAGATTTGAGCATCTGTAGATTTTGGTATCCAAAGGGGTTCCTGGAACCAATCCTCTGAGAATACCGAGGGACATCTGTACTCTGCATTGCTATTTAAATGCATTATTTAAAAATGTACTATAAATGGCCATTGAAATAAGAGCCAAAAATAATTTTTATAATTTTTTCATGTTCCTAAAAAGATTTTCAAATTTTGATGAAATGGAGTATTTTGTTAATTTCTTTTGTTCAGAAAAAGAAACAGCATATTTGAAAGATTACAGAGGACTCTTGCAAATAGCAAAAGTTTCAATTTGTATATCCTGTGTCCCAAAATTTCATTGCAGAAAATTTATCCTAAGGAAATAATCATAGTTCTGATAAAGATTAACTGCCAAGGATGTTTATTACAGAATTTTATATAATAGCAAAATGTTGGGGAACAGGAAGTTGTAAATGCTCTATAAAAGAATTTGTAATAAATATACTAATAGCACATCTGTATGCTGTATTGCTACACAGATATGACAATTACATTGAAGAAGATCTAGTGATACAGGAAAAATAACTTAAAATATACCATTTAGGGAAAACGCATTAGAGAGGAAACTCAATTTTTGAAAAAATAAAATAATTGGAGTTATTCTTATTATTTGCAGTAGTTATGATTTGTAAAGTTGCCAAAAACACTGAATTCGTAAACACTGAACCACTGCTCTTAGAAGAAATGCAAAGTTAGGTTCCTATGAGCCTCTGGTCACAAGGTTTTCATCAACTGATCAATATCTTGTTTTATGTGCACTTCTATTTAAAGACACCTTATTTAATATATGCTGTTGATTCATTAATATTGACCACATGGCTGACAGCACTATAACTCATGAACAAAACTTATTGACTGCACATATTTTCTCGGTAAGGCACATCCAGCCTTCCCGTGCTCAGGAACACTAGACAGCACTTCGGTCCTACACATGGGGACCATTTTAAACAGTGAAATCACCAACAAAAAGCACACAAATGAGGAAACATGATATTACGTAGGCTGCAAAAAGGACATTTGTTTAGAGTCTGAGGACTGAAATAGTAAGGCAGAGAATCTACTTGTTCATTCTCAGGTGGGAAAGTCCGTGCTGGCTGAGTCAAATTTTTTGCTACTCTTCATGTATCTGCCAATGGCCAAGACAATGCTATGTGTATTAACTGGGGGTTACAAATACGTCTAAGGGAATAGGTGAATTTTCAGATACGGACCTCACAAATAAGGAGGAGTGACTGTATATATACATAGGGGGAAACCTGGATGGATTTAAGTAATCTAGAAACAGGAATCTCTCCATGCAGCAACTAAGTAAATATGTTACACGTAATACTTACTTCTTTTTGCTCATCTGATGCTTCAAGGTAAATTTATCATGCTGCTTCAATTACTTATGACATATCTGATTACCTATTCTAATTAGCTACTGCAAACATCTACTAACTTTTGAATTATAGGAAGAAAACTAACACTAACAAAATCCTTTACAATTTTGGTGTTTACATTATATTTTAAGAACTATCTTACACTGTTAAATAGTTTGTGATAGTGAGAGTTATTTGCCATTAACCACTCCCCTTAACCACTGGCAGTATCTAATTTTAAGGAGTTAAAAAGAATGCAGGTCAAGAGGACTTTAACTTTCTGTGGTGATAATACTACATGAAGAGAAAATGGACTCAAGTTATTTATAGCTTATATGATTCATTTCCAAAACAATGATGTCATATTTCACATTTCATGTTTGTAGTCACACTAATATGACTGCTAACCAGTTGCAAGACCTCACTAAACACTTTAACATCAATTAAAATATAAAACATTGTTATTAACTACACAGTAAAAATAATAACAATTGGCAAGAAACCACTAGAAAGAAGTTTAGTAAGGGCAAAACCAACCAAATCCAAAAGGAGTTAGGGAGAAGAGCAGATAACCACTACCTATAAAGATAAAAAATTAAATATAAATATAAATATTAAATACACCTTGATAAGAAAACAAGGCCATGGAAGTATAAGAAAAATTGAGAGACAGTGTAATATTAGAGAAAGCAAATAGCAAGTGAAAGCATGTGCATATATTTCAGATAGAAAAATATTTGATCTCTTTAATATCTTACTTTCAAAGGTAGGTATCGCCTTTAGAGTGGCCTAAATATTAAATACAATGATCAAATATTACTATATTTCAGACAAACATCTGTGAAGTTATAAATTTTTAACCAGCAAAAACATAAGTATTTTTTGATCTACAATACGAAAACTTAAGTTTGTTTAATTTCTATGATGAACATTCATCCATCCATCTACTCATCCATCCAATATTTACTGAGAACTGATGTTTATAAAGTACTGTTTGGGGCATTGGATAAATACCACATGTGACGGTTAATTTTATGTGCCAATGTGGCTGGGCCATGGGGTGCCTGGGTATTTGGCCAAACTTTATTCTGGGTATTTCTATGAGGGTGTTTTGGGACGAAATTAACATTTAAATCAGTAGACTGAATAAAACAGATTGCTCTCTTTAATGTGGGTGAGCTTCATCCAGTCAGCTGAAGACCAGTTGAACCAATCAGTTGAACAAAAGCAAAAGGCCGATCAGCTGAACAAAAGCATACCTTACTCTGAGTTAAGAGAGAACTCCCCCTGACTGACTGCCTTTGAACTGGGACATCAGTTTTTTTCTGCCATCAGACGCAAACTGAAACAATGGCTCTTCCCAAGTGTCAAGCCAGTCACTCTTCACATTGGACTACACCATCAGCTCTCTTGGGTATCCCGCTTGCTGACTCAACCTGCAGAGCTTGGATCTTGTCAGATTCCATAATCCCATGAGCCAATTCCTTAGAAAAAAACTCCTATGACTCAGTTTCTCTGGAGAACCATGGCTAGTAACCATGCTGGGCTACCAGGATACATGAGCATGTCAGAGGAGTTCTGAGTTTCTCCAAACCTGGTTTATGGCCCAACTTACCTGTGGTCTTCAGTCTAGCTTGGCAGATCTTTTAACCATGAAAATCAAATGTTATTCCCATACACATTGCATTCCCAAAGTTGTAAGAAATTTATAATGAAACTTAAAAACTTTTTGTTGGAACTTAAAGAAAGAGAATTAATAGAATCTTCACAGTTATTAGTGTAATTATAAAAAAAAACTCACTACGGGTCACATCAATGCAATGTGTACACTGCCCAACTCACTAACTGAAACATTATACCTTTCTATCCCAATGAACAAAGTCTGGATGTAGGTGAGTGAGACTAATACCATAAAACAGAGTGAGCTAGAATTCACTCAGACATATGCTTTTAAAATGTGAAGTTCTGCAAAACTTTTAAACAATTATCAGTATTACATAACATGTGACCCTTCATATTTGTTCTCAACACACACTTTCTAGAACACCCCAGTGGAGAACTGAACATCCAGTACACATGACGATTTAAACACATAAAACATAAAATTTTACCCTTAATACAGATACTGCTAATGACTAGAATTAATGTTAATGGCTTAAACTTTCTAGTTGCATTGGCTCTAGAACACCTTAGCAGTTTGCTTCCCACTTAGTATTTTATGAATCCTAACTTTTGTTCAAGAGTATTTCAGACCTTCCTATGCCCTCATGTTTTAAAGTATACATGAAAACTATCTCCCTAGCAGTATGTCATATGACCCCTGTAGCTATTTATATGACTCTCCTGACTAAACACAACTTGATTTTCATCTGCCATAATGAAGTTAGTGGTGAATTCTCCTGCCTTTCAAAGTCATCTGCACCTGTATTCATTTCTTTAACAGCACCTTATTAACTTATATTTCTCCAAAAGCCACCTGGGGAATTGACTGTAACTACACCTGTGATTTATAAACAAATACACCGTAACGCATTTGAGAATTTAATCTCACCAAGCTCATTTAATACCTATGTGCAATTTAATTTGAGCAAAATGCTATGTTTGCCGAAATAGCTGTTCTTGTGGATCAAGAGTTTTAAAAAAGAGAAAGGACTGAAGTACAAGCATAAACTTTTCTGCAATCTAGGAAACTAAGTTGCATAGTTTGAGGCACACAATAGATTAGAAAGAATCTACCCTAAGCATGAAAGGGTTTCTAATTCCCTTGATTGCTTAAGAATTCCAAATATAAGAAGAAAAAAGCCACTTTACCCTACAAACACACCCCACTTTTGTCACAGTGAATATCCTACCAAAGGCAAAATTAGCCACTTGTGCACCTGATTCAGTTTTTCTCTGCCCTCTCCATTTCTACATACATCTCTTCTTATTTCTCAAATTGCTCAAGAGAAAAAAAAAGATAGATGTGCTGGTTGAGAAGTTAAAGCAAGTTCCTGTTTCCCACAGTTATCCATAAAGAAATGCCCAAGTTGTATTTACTCTCCTTAATCATGGAGTAGAAACCTTGTCTCCTATGAAATCTGCCTGTGTCCTACTTTTCCAGTTAGAAGACAGAGCAAAAATAACTGGTTCCTCCCTCTCTTTGGGAGAAAGTATTATGTTCTCCATAAATGAGTTAATTTTAGTAGAAAAAATATCTTATTTTTTATCATTATATTAAATGGAGAAATGAAATCCCAAGTGTTTGGAATTGATTCACTACAAACCACCTAAAGAATTATTAAGAAGAAATGAAAATTTCAAGCACAGTCAGGGTATTCTGATCCATCTCTATAGAACCACTTCTTGAAATGTTTTGGTGTTTTTTAACTGGAAACACAGAAGGCAATCCTTATCCACATCCTTGCTTTCTGGTTCTATATATCCAGCCCTGTGAGCAAAGCTGTGGACCATGTGCAAGAAAAGAGGTCTATTTTCACACTGACTATCCAATAGTGAGTGACAGTAGTTGGTGCCTTGGGAAAGAGCAATTGCAGAGCAGATTATTTATTTTATAATGAATATGCAAATTATTCCCTTGCCTTTTTAAGTCAAGAGTTTAGGCACTTAATGTAAATTAAATATAGAAAATCCTAAAACTTATTTTGTGGCTTGTAGTAAATTATTGCTATTGAGAGGCCTTATTTACTTGACTTATTTGTGGGAGGAGAGGTGGCAAGGGGTGGCCAGTAGTGGTTCAAAGTACTTATCTGAGAAATTGATAGGAAAATTGGAAGAAAATATAAAGAATAAAAATAGGCTACAGTTTATGGTGAGCAATGCTAAATATCTAGGAATCCCTAACACTGCAATTAAAACTGGTTTTCAGATTATGAAAAAAAAATTAGGGGGTAAATTTGAAGTCAGGTGAAGTACTTCTTACATACATCCGTGCTGATTTAAATAATCAAAATCTACTATTTGCCTACAAAAAAACACTCTGTTATCACTAGTTACCTAATACTAAGTACTCATAGTATGCAGATACTCAGTAAACTGTCAGTGAAGAAACAAATGAAGTAATGTAAATAAAACACTTAAGCCCAACTAATAAACTCCTTTTATATATGAACTCCTTTATATATATTTATACATTTATATATATTATATATAAATATATATATAAATATAAATATAGGCTACAGTTTCTACCTACATTATTTAATACCTATGTGCAATTTATTGCACATATATAATATATATACTTTAAGTTCTGTGATACATATGCAGAACATCCAGGTTTGCTACATAGGTATACATGTGTCATGGTGGTTTGCTGCACTCATCAACCTGTCATCTACATTAGGTATTTCTCCTAATGCTATCCCTTCCCCTAGCACTCATCCTCTGAGGGGCCTCAGTGTGTGATGTTCCCCTCCCTGCGTCCACGTGTTCTCATTGTTCGATTCCCACTTATGAGTGAGAACATGCGGTAGCTGGTTTTCTGTTCTTGTGTTAGTTTGCTGAGAATGATGGTTTCCAGCTTTATCATGTTCCTGCAAAGGACATTAACTCATAGTTTTATGCGGCTGCATAGTATTCCATGGTGTATTATATATTTATATACACATACAAAAAAAAACTCACCAGAAATTTTAAATGCTGTTAATTTTTTTTTGGTTCTATAATAGAAAAATGAGTGACACAGTATGAATACCACTGGCCCAGGAGAAGTTGGGGCGCCACTTTTTCTGGCAAAGTGTACCAGCTGTGGCCAGTAGCATTGAGCTCTTGCGGTAATTCCTGATGCCAGCTGGCTATGACTTTTTCCTGTCTGCCTATCCAAGAAAACAATCAGTGTTAATTCCAGCTGGTTGTATCATTGATTTTTGTTACTAAAACAGACTTATGATTAAGAACTACTATAAACAATCTTATCAAAAACGTCTTTAGGTTCTCCTACCATATATTATGACCATAAAAATATTTACCATATATATTCATTAAAAGAACCATAAAGACTTTTCTTCTGAAGAAACTGACTAAAGCAAAATGATTTAAAAGTGCAACGGTATTTGTTGTTTATCATAAAATTTCATAACAGGAAAATGGAGATTATAACTGTTGATATCTTGAAATTAAGGATAACAAACAGATAATATTTAATTTTTCTCCTTTTTCAAATATTTTTTAAAAACCATGAAGTAATCCAAGAATTCAAACTAAATGTTTTACATAGAATTCTCATACCTTTCTATATTATCTTATGGTGGTATTGTTATTAAGGAGTCCTATAAATGGGTGAGAAGTGTAAGTAAAATTATCTTTATCCAAGACAATCATTTTCATTCTCATAATTAATTCACAAACAGAATTAAATGTAATTCAATAGGCAAAAAGCATTTGATTATCTAAACACTCATATAGATGCAAATACATATCTATCTATCTATCTATCTGTAATACATATCTATCTTCTATCTAGATAGATATATGTTGCATCCATATGTATATTTAGGTAATCAAATGCTTTTTTGCCTATTGAATGATGTTTACTCCTGTTTGTGAATTAATTATGTGAATGAAGATGGTTATCTTAGATGATAATATTACTTGTAGACAGACATTCACCATAATGAAATACATGTAAAATATGTGTTATAGTTCACTCCTGTCTAGCTTCGTACCATGATTTTTTTTAGAAATGTTATATTATGTTTATTGAAGAAAATTTTCAATGGTAAAATACTTGATCTGGAGCCAGATTTCTTGGGTCACAACCCTTCTTATACTATTCTAGCTGTGTGTCCTTGGGCAAGTCATTTAATCTTTCTGGAACTCATTTCCTTCAACTATAAATTGAGAAGGTTGTGGTTGAAAAGCTCTAAAGTTCCATCCTGTTCTAAAAAATCTATGAATCTGTGAGAGAGAAAGTTCATAAATATTCCATAATCCTCCTTTTACCAAATGTTACTTCCAAATATAGATAACCTTCCATGACACAAAGCAAATGTTGTGACAAGGTACCTTTCAATTAATGCAAATTTTAAAGTTACTATTTAAAACAATTCAAAAATAGAGCAAACTCCATCAAGATGTTGTGATTTCAGATAATTCTGAACACAACATAGGGATCACATGCCAATCAAAATAAATCTGAATGAAGCAAATTATTAACTGTGAATTTTACAAAGTTCTGGAATACTTCCAAATTCCTGCTATCATTTTCAAAATAAGCTTTTAATGAGGAAAAAAAATACAGTCTCAATTAAACAGAACATATCAATTATACATAAATTTAAAAATTATTATTATTTTTTTCTCTAAACCTAGAAGGAAAGTTGAAACTGACAACAAATTTATATCAGTCATTCAGTAAACCTTTTTCACACACCTTTAACTTCTGAGTCATGGACCTTAAACTCAAAAATAAAAATTCAAATTCAGAAAAATATCCACCCAGATCAATGTACGGAAAATTGAAAATATAATTACATTCAGCAATAGAATCTTAATAACCAAAGTATCCTAATATGTCTTACAAAGATGTCTGAAATTAAAGCTTCACATTAAAAATGGGTTTCTGGTAAACTCCTACATGACTTAATTTACCAGACAAAAACCTCTTTTCTATGCACATTAGTTAATTGAGGATTTATTGTAAAAGCAGTAACCAGAAGTTGTAATAGATGCGAAGTGAGTAGAATTCATTCTCTTTAATATCCTCAAGATGTTACTTAACTCACAGTGCTTATTCACAAGTTCTCTGCTCCGGCAGTTAGTGTGAGATTCTTGAAAATTTTAATATCCTGCCAGCAGTCAGTCACCATTAGCAAATGTGGAATAAGAAAGTGTTATATCTGGCTGGGCACGGCTGCTCACACCTATAATCCCAGCACTTTGGGAGGCCAAGGCTGGTGGATCATCTGAGGTCAGGAGTTCGAGACAAGCCTGGCCAACATGGCAAAAACCCATCTCTACTAAAAATACAAAAATTAGCTGGGCATGGTGGTGTGCACCTGTAGTCCCAGCTACTCAGGAGGCTGAGGAAGGAGAATCGCTTGAACCTGGGAGGTGGCAGATGCAGTGAGCCAAGATGGTGCCACTGCACTCCAGCCTGGGTGACAGAGTAACATCCCATCTTAAGAAAGAAAGAAAAAAAAAAGTCTTATATCTATGTTATGGACATCAACTTACCAGAGTTTTTTGTTTGTTTGTTTCTTCCCAGATAGATGGTTTGTCTTTATCATCAAAGAAGACAAAAATTATCCACTACAGTTAAAAATTTCTAGGTATGATTTAAAAATATGATGTCACATGTAACTACTGAACAGTGAGGAAGACCACAAGATGAGCTACTTTTCTGTTTGTGAGTTTCAGCACATCTGTCCCATTTAATAGACTTTGTTTCTGTCTTAACTATTCTTTAAAACCTTTTTACTATACGATGGTTAATACATATGAGCATTTAAAAGAAATCAAATTCAAGTCTTTAAAATAATGTATAATTTATAATTTTAATTTAGCATCTCTAATTGTATTATTTATATCACAGATATCGTGAGATAATTATTTTAGTTTACCCAGTTACACAAATGTTTAGTGAAAATTATTATGGATATAAGCAAGAAAAGTCAAAATTACATACAAAGGGGCAACCTAATCTGGCACTGATTAAATACATACTCACACACACAGCTGGGCATTCATTACCAATTCTGTGAATATTCTGTGAGATGATGAAAAACTTGAAAACAGTAAAGCTGAAAAACTCCACAAGTTTGACAATTAAAATCAGGCAAAACTAAAATATACTACTATAGTCCATTTACTGCAGTAATATTTCAGAAAATTATTGCACCATTTCAGACTACAAAATCAAAATTAATCATTTCAAAGATCTAATAAATTTTTTTCCTTACAAAACAATATACGTATAATATAAATAATACAATATTATTATGTAAAGAAGACACCTACAAGCTTTAAAGTGAAGTCTGTAATATTGTAGTGAAACTAAAATACTCCAAACTCAAAACCTACCAATACTGTGTTTAAAATGTTGAAAAAAATTAGTTGGTGTGACCACAGAATATGGAGTGTTTGATGGTATGCATATTAAAATGGAAACTGTTGAATCTGTGATCTATTGTAATAAAGAAGGCTGTGTACCTAAGGACACTTAAAATGATGCAAAACTAAATAATAAAAAGTCCAATGTAGAAAATATGAGAACCAAATAAATGACTTAACGGGAGTATAATATGTATGCCATAACCCTGATAAACACTGGTACACAGCTTACATTGACAAGTAGGACTTATTCTCCTAATATTTAAAAGTTACAAATAAGCATATTAGAGCTCTTCTCAACTGTATAAAGCAGACAATAAAACACAGAGCAAAGCAGGGAAGAGTACAGCAGGGCAAAAAAGGCAGATGTCAAAAAAAGGTATGTTTTCCTTTGGGGACAAAAACGTGAAAGGTTTTTAAGCATTTTAACTAGCCATCTTGCAAAAAAAAAAAAAAAAAGGAATCAGGAGAAGACTACTAATTATCACCTTCTAGCCCCACTAACACTTTGTAGTCTAGCGGAAAGGAAAAGGAAAAAAAAAAAGAAAGAAAGAAAAAAGAAAAACATTGCCTCCCATTCTAGGCCATTAAAAAACATTCACAGTTTCCTCCAGTATCCTTCCAACAGCTACTGACAAGATTTATCTTCAAAGAACTTTCTTGTTTACAATACAAATCTTCCCCTCTGTAACAAATTAAACCCAATTATCTGGCGAACAGTTTCCATAATAAAACCTGGTAGACAGAGGAAACAGCAACCTTTCCATTTTTTTTTTCCTCTCTATTTGATACCCTTTAGGATTCAAGAAGTGAAAACTACTCTTACTCATCCCATTAACAGATAGGTATTGAGAGGGCATGGAAACCCCTGGAAAGATAAATGGCCTCATTTTCTTTGGATCAGACTTTGGAGACAACCTCCAAAGATCTGAAAAAGTACGGAAAACTCTCAGTTGCTTATTGGATCTATAAATGTTTAGACTACTATGAGAAACATTCTACAGAAAAGCATTAACTCTTTCTGGTCATTGGAATCTATAGTCATTGGTATATCTAGTCATTGCTGAAGGACAAACTACAAATACTCAAGGAAATAGATCCATTTGTTGAGATAACAAACAGATGAAATGCAATCACATACACTTGAGCCCTGGCCAAGTCCAACTCACCCTGACAGACCGGGGCTCAGCTTTTAATCAAGCAGCTGCTCAAAGACACATTTGTGTCCCTGTGACAGAACCCATCCAAGGAGGAATTTCATAAAATCAAGTTTATTCTAAGTCTCCAAAACGCATTTGCGCATGCTAAATACAATATATGTAAATTTCAATTACAAAATTACAAATTCAAGTTTATTCTGTGATACTATTTTGCATTAAGCAGAGCTTTATCAGGTGTTACTAGCCACTTCCTAAAGATGTAAACTCTGCTTTGCAAAAAACATTAGATGTACTTTAAAAAAAAAAAAAAAAGGCAGAAACAGCTTTGCCCAAATTTTCTTAACCTTACATAGAAGCAAGGGTGTCTAAATAAATAAAAAAACTTCCCCTCTCTTCCCTACTACTCGGCAGAATTCCATTTACCTGGCAAATCATGAAAGGCAGAATCATAAAACTCAAGTTTAGTCAGACCTCAACAGGCTGTGTTCCTGTTGAACATTAAATACTCTGACAACACAACAGCGCCTTCTCCAGTGCTAAAAGCAGCATGATTAATCTTATTAAACCAGCATCTGAACCACGGCCACCATGCCATTGGAGAATAATTAGGCTGCTAATGACCTAAATACTGTATCTACAAATTCCTATTACTGGAGCTAATAAGAAATAAGAGAGAATATTCATGCTTAAAATGGCCAATCAAATGAAGAATATTTTCCATAGAAACAAGATATCTATGCTGAAAAATAAATATATTTTGGTAGACTGGCCTGTGACCACAAGTAACCTTTTACTGTTTAAAACACATGTTTAACACAGTTATGTCAGAAAATGTTTACTAATTTGCAAAGAAGTGGCAAAACACGAAATGCCCTCCAATTTTCAGTTGAGGAATTCCTATATCTCTACACTGTTGGAAGTAAACAGTAAAGATTTTCTCCTCCTTACACAGTTCATGCGGTATTTAAAGAGGAACATTCACTGAACATAATGAAAACTTACAGCTGAATTCTTTGGCCACATCTCTGTTAGTTACAGTAATACATAGAAACAAGACAATAGGAGGAGCTGGATAGAGAATAACCATACAAATAAGAAATTTTGCACTGTTAATCTCAAAACCTGGAGAATTATTTATTATTGCAAATTTCAGTATCATTCGAGACAAAATCAAGTCTTAGCTTTCAGGTGAATTCACAAATAACTGGTGTCAAGACAAAACCAAGTCTTAGCTTCCAGGTGAATTCACAAATAACTGGTGCCAAAAATCTCTTGACACTTTTCTCTAATACTTAAGTATATGAAACTCTTTTTAAAAAATTCCATGTCTAGGTAATCTGAAGATCATAAGAAAGCTTTTCTTACTGTTTATGAAATTATGGATTCTTATTATAACAAAAAGCACATAGTGTCAGCATTTATAAAGTGTTATTAATTCCTCTTTCATATGCCAAAATAGTACTTTCAAAAATGCTGGCTAACAAAGGCTATTCCCTTTCTTTTTTGAATGACTGCCCAAGAATGCACATACCATACTTTTGGAGAAAATCACTTCTGACAGAAGGAATTGTCATGGCAAAAGCATACAACTACAAGGCCATATGGTGTCCTTTCCTGAGATAAGAGGCAATAACCCCACACACTTAGGAGTTTATTCCCTTTCTGAATTAAGAAGTTGGTGTTGCCCATGTAAACACATGAAATGAGAACACACTCGTGCTGTACTAATTACACACGGGGACCTCTGCTGTTATCTCCGCTGTTTAGCATTATCCCATGGTTAATTCTGCTTTGCTTTAGTTGCAGCCAAAGACTAACATAACAAAACAGTGTTTCCCTACATGGGACCCTCTGTCAGCCACATGCTTTCGCTGCATAAATTATTTCTTGAGAATAAACCTGGGCCCTTTGTGAAATGCTAAGTTAAGGCCAGGAGTAAGAGATTGCTGCAGCCACTTCAGCCAGGAAGTCAGTCAGAATCAAACTTAGGAAAAAGGGAATAATGAAGACAGAACCAAGAAAAGAAGTCAGTTGACTGCGGCCAAATGTGCACAGCAACGGTCAATTCTCATTGCAAAAGCCTTTGCTTTTGTCCCTTATGCCTGAAATAATGAATCTGTTCTGCAAGCCACTGGGCCAATCCACCTAAGCAATAGGAGGAGTCAAGAGAGGGGGATCATGAATATACATGCTCTTGGGAAACTAAAAGTAGACTGCGGATTTCTTTTTGACACTAAAAGAAAGAAATTAATGATGGTGTAATCAATGCATACTGTAATTGCTAAAGTGAATATGTTATTTACTACAGCAAGAATTCAAATGAAAAAGACACCTATATCTATATAGGCTGCAGTGGAGGCCAAAGAGAGGTGGTAAGATGTGGCTAAAGGTATACAGCTGCACTCCTGTGCAAAGATGGCTGTAGAACCCAAACCACTATTCTCTAAATTGTGGGTTCTCTTCACCAAGCCACACTCTCTCCGGGGTCCACTTCTAGATCAAGCAGCACTCGGAGTGCATCAAGCTAAATGAGGTTAGCATGAGAAAGGAAAGAGGCTTAAAAAGAAAGAAAATGCCCATCCAGCCACCGGTCTCTGCAGAGTCATGGAAGGTGGGCCTTCTTGCTTAGTGTGGCAAAAAGAGAGTTCTTACCAGCTCTCCTATTAACTCCCAAGCCCAATCTACAGTGGCACCCCAGCCTACTTACAGGTATTGGAAAGAGGCAAACCAAATACTGCCAGGGAAGAAAACAACAGAGAAGGACTTCTATTATCAAACCTCAAAGCCTCCGCAGCTTAGCCTCAGCCTCCTCCTCCGTCCTGGAGCCCACTTGCTGACCTAGACAGAGCTATCTTGGGGCATGGGTGTAGCACATGCATACATGACCCCCAACCCTAAACACCCAAGCAATGAAATTTCATCTGGATTTTCAATGTTAGCTAGCATAACTTTGGAACAGAAGTGGCTTTTTAAAAGACTGAAAAAGTGTATTTGAGGTAAGAATGTTGTCCACATCACAGAAAAAAAAGGGAAAGAACTCTGTACTGTAATTTATGGGAGCAAAAAGATAATCTTAGAAATTATCTATCCAAGACCTAGCATTTTATAAATAAACTGAGCATCAGAGAGGCAGGTGTGGGCTCTCTGAAATTAAAAACACTGAGTTCCCAGATGTCTTGATCAACCTGAAACTTTTTGAGTGGAGCCAAACCCTGGCAGAAAGAACACTAAACCTAAATGTCAGAGTCCCAAATTTTGGGTTAACCCATGCTATCAATTAGCATAAAGACTGAAAATGTCATTCACCTGTTTAAACCCAGTATACTAATACGCAACAGGGAAAGATTAAGAGCTTGAAACACATGATCTTTCAAGTTTTCTTTTTTTTCCAAATGTAAAGTTCTATGATTCTGTTCTATGATAAAGTTCTATGAAACTGAATAAGAATAACAAGAAAAAAAAATGTAAACAGTTTAAACTGCAGTTAAAATAATTACTTTCAAAATTTTAAACTAACAAACTTTTACAAGTATACCCTCATTTTTTATAGATTTTCTTCGCTGGCCTCTGCCACACATATTCTTCTATCTACAAAACTAGAAGGACAGTCTGACCTTAGCATTTAAGGGTAACAGACAATGAGCCCAACAGACAATTAGCTGTTAACAGTTAGATATATTTAGCATTTAAGAAATGTACTATCAGTACACTGAAAGTATTTGGAAAGTTTAGTCATCAGTAGATAGAGCATGAATCACGTCCATGTCACCAGCAGACCACTTATCTAATCACCCCCACTATAAATGCAAGACTCTGTGTCTCCAGAGCTGGTTTGTTTCATATTTTAGCTCCAGGCTCACAGGCAAATTCACTGAACCAAAATAAAACCTTCTGACTTTCTGTTTTCACTGTCCTAAAATGGGTTAGTGATGTCTTGCCCACAGAATTCCACACTATGGTCTGAATGAGCGGAAAAAGATTCTGTCCGGCTCACAGCACAGATGATACCAAATGGTCAGTAAAGAGGCTGACTCAAATTCCTTTGAAGGAGGCACTGAGGTGATGGATTCAGCAAAAGGCTGTGAAGTTTATGTAAAATTTCACTTATAACTTCAAAAACGCTTAAAAGAAGTTAACAGGCAGGTTTTCCAAAAGAAAGTTTCTTAAAACTACATTATAGTGCTCATGATCTTTTTAATAAGCCAATAACCTTTCACTACCATGAAGTATGTAGGCTCTTATAAATTTCTTCTAATTAGTCATTCAAACCTTATTTTACAAGAAAAGAAAGAAACAACAACAACTTCCCGAGGATCCTTGCCCACATTCAGAGTAGCAGATTTACCTACTTCAAAGCGGAGATCAAAGCCACACTCCAAGGCCCCTTATTTCCACAGGCTGGCAAGCAAACAAGGCATACAGGCTTTGCAAGAGGGTATCCTAATTCTCCTACTGAAGAAAAGTCAACAGCACAGACAACACAGAAAAAGGAATCAAAGAGGCCAAATCTGCGGACTGAAAACAATAAGAAAAAATAAATCAACTTTGCTAAAATTTAAGAATGCCAGGGAGGTAGGTAAATGTACTGAGAAGTATGTGTGGACTATGATGATAGTAAATCTCCTTTCAATACAACTGATATTTATCAGACCTTGAATAAAACACTGAACCTGGGTGCTACAGTGCAAAGCAACTATATAGGAACTAAGGCAGTGGAAGTATGAGGTGAGCTACATGTGTAATTTAAAAATTTCCAGCAGTCAGATTAAAAAGGTAAAAAGAAAGAGGTAAATGGATTTTAATATCATATTTTATTTAACCCAGTATATCCAAAATATTATCATTTCAATATATAATCAATATTTTTAAAGGAGACATTTTATATTCTTTTTGGGTACATGGTCTTCGAAATCCAGAGCAACCACATTAAAAATGATCAATAGTTACATATGGCTACTGGTCTGGAATGCAGAAGTGTCAATATACTGAGGTAAGCCAGGAAAAGGTAAAAAAAAACAAAAAAAAACAAAAAAAAAAGATGATGAAAAAAAGAAATATATTTACCAAAGATGTGGCATAAATATTCTCCACTGCCTAAGAAGGGAAGGCAAGGTAGATTTAGCATAACTGAAATAAGAATGATTTGGATTTAGACAGCTTCATAGCTGATGGGATGGGACCAAAACATTTCTACTACTGTGGGCATTTTTATGGAATCCTCTTCTTTGGAATACTGTATAAAATACACATAGTTTAAAAAAAATGACAGAATTAGCTCTGAAAAAAAGACAGCGAATATTCAATACTGCTATAAATTCCTTCAAGCTTTTAAAGATGACTCTTAATGTATATAAAGTTACACTCCATAAAAGGCTGAGTAATTTATAAAAGACTGAGTAATTTATACAAACTCCCAAGAGGCATAATGAAAATATGCATTTTCCTTTTAAAAATCGTGAAGGAAAAATGACAGTATCTGGAGAAAGAAAAAGGAAAAAGACTATCTAAAACAAGAGCAGTCACTTGGAATGAAATCAGATTTCATAGTATTTAGTAGTGGCATCCTCCAACAAGTAAGATGTTAGGTGGGAGAGGATACTATAGGCTGGGGAGGGAGGGATAGAGAGAGATTTGTTAAAGGATACAAAATTATCACTAGATAGGAGGAATAAATTCTAGTGTTCTATAGCACTGTAGGATGACACTAACAATATTCCATAGTTTCAAATAGCTAGAAGGAAGATACTGAACATTCCCAACAAAATAAATGAAAAATGTTTGTGATAATGAATATGCTAATTACTTTGATCTGATCAATATACATTATATGTATAGAAATATCATCATGCAGCCTATGAATATGTACAATCATTATTGGTCAAAGAAAAAATAAAATTAAAAGAAAAGATGTTAGATGCGGCAAGAGAACTGGATCTTAGAGTACTTCCAGTTGATTCCAAGCCTCTATGCACACACTACCCTGTATTTTTTTCTATTGGTCCTCATATAAACAGTACAGAAACAACTGTCCAATCAGAAAAAAAGTGACTGAATATTTTATATCTGAATTAAACTTGTACTTGAATTTTTCCTAAATTGGCCTGACAAGTGGTGAGCAACAAAATGGGCTTTAGTTTCATTTAAATTATGTTCTTCTCCTTTAAATTCCTTTGCCATGGAGCTGTGAAAGGTGGTTTTTAATAATGACTCACATATCGAGCTGTAGTTCAAAGTTGACATTGTCTGGACCTGGTGTCAGTAAAATACTTAAGTTACTAAGTCATGAGAGCTTTTAGTTATAAGGCTTCTAGATTTTCACACCCAGAATCTGTTATTAATATGCCATGACCTTAGGCACACTGCAACCTTAGACTCAACCTGTCCATCTTCTTAAAAAAAATGAATCTATTCTTCTCCATCTAAATTGTAGGCTGCCTACAGAATGGAAAAAAAAAAATTGAAAAAAAAAAAGTCTTACAATGAATAGCTTTAAGGTTTAAATTTTGTTTGTCAAAAGTTGTTAGGCTCCTTGTTGTTCTCAATCGTTTTCTTGCCCAGTCCAGCTAAGTGTAACAAGCAGCTCCTAAGTCATGTTCCAGTGATCTCCAACGGGGAGAAGAACGTTTCTTGCCTACAGAAATTCACTGCGCTGAGAACCTTGGAGTGCCGGGAGTCTTCAACCTATCCTTAAAGCCTGGGAAACAAACTGATATCCTGGAAAGACCTGGGGTTACTTAGAGCGCTAGCTCCTGGGGTAGGTATTGAGGCTAAAGCTTTTTATGAAAGAGACTCCTGACAAAGATTCCTCTGCTTACAGGTGATTGCCCATAGCAACTACTTCCACAAAAAATGCCTTATGGGAAGGGGGGCATGAGTCATCCTGTTTTAGTTACTCCCCTGTTCTCCAGACCCTCCAAACAGGAAGATGCAGGAATATCCCCAGTGTGAATCACTGTGCTGTCCTGGTGCTGACCACCGCAACATCCACCAGTGACTTGCCAGAAGTGAAACCAGTCAACCCTAAGGATTCTCAAACATGGGCCAGGGCAGCTGCCTCCTACTGACTGGTGACAAAGCTTCCACTGGTTCCTGGTATCTTGCTCAGAGAAATTCCTGACACCAGGACCCCCAGCCACACAATCCTGAGGATAGACAGGAAGATGGCTGCGGCCCTCATCCAGAACCACACAGGAACCACCACAACCAATTTACTGTGGGCCAGCTTTCCAATTTTCCAAGATTATTCCAAAGTCAGGGAACTAAATTAAAATGATGACTTCCATTTATACAAACATGTCTGTGTGAATTTTACAACACTTTTTTTTTAAGTGACAGAACAAGTGGGATATCTGCACTCTACTTCATCTCGTACTATCTGTTCTGAATTTTTCAAACATGTATCAAGAAAACAAGGAAAATTCAGTAAATCTCATGAAGTTTTTATATTGCATTTTTATTAGGTCACCTGAAGTCTGCCACATTATTCTTTCTTGGAAAAGCACTCATTCAAACATTTTTTATGTTAAATAGTGACAATAATCGTTTGTTTATTTAATGAAGTGGTTCTCAACCAGGGGTGATCTTGGCTTCTGAAAATCTGGCAATCTTTGGAGATACTGTGGTTGTCACAACTGTGGATTCTAATGGGTAGAGGTCAGGAATGCTGCTAAACAACCTATAATTCACGGAACAGCCCTATACATCAAAGAATTATCTGGTTCAAAATGCCAATAGTGCCGATGTTGAAAAACCCTGGCTTAATGTCTTCGGTAGGTGTATTTTTTTTTTTAATTTTACTTTTTAATCCATATGGCCTGGCATATAAAAAAGACAACTTGTTAGGGAGAAACCACTAGGTAAGATAGTTTAATAATCAAACAATTTCTGGGCTTTGAAACCCAAGCATCTATAACAAAATAATAATGTGATATTTTTGAATCGTGTTTTAAATTTTACTGTTTTAGCACATTTTCTCATCAGACTCTATGTATTATTTTGAATGTCCTTTTATAGACTATGTTGAGTCAAGCCACATGAATTTTAGCTTAGATCAAAGCCAAGTTTCTTGAGGAAATCACTATTTCAATAGGAAGTCAGTTATCACTGTAAGATTTTCAGTGGAGAGTGAATGTCCATGGATGTGCCTATTTTAGAAACAACTCCCAAAAGGGCAGACTAAGCCAGATGATACCAAAGGTCACTGACATTCAAGATTTTTATATAAAACCAGTTAATGATTGTCATTTCCCTGTTTGTCTTTGATCTGGAGCGCAGAATCAGTGTAACACAATGAATGCTCAAGGTCTGGGTACCTCCAAGGTATGAACTCCTGACTTAGAAAACTGAACCAGGCTTACTAAAGATACCTGTGCTACCTGAAAGAATTAACACTGGCATACTCTAAGGGAATAGCTGCTTGTTTTATGTAGTAAGTACTTGTCTCAGAAATAAAGGGAGAAGAATCAGTATTTCATCTTTTAAAAAACTAGATTAATCAAATTGTAGGCGGCGTAAGGTTCATTAAGTAGCCTCATCTCCTACAAATGTGCCCACAATCTGATTTTTGTACTCTTCCTCCCTCACAAATTACAATGTATTTGAGATAAATCTTCTAATTTTTGAAGTTTGAGAAGTGGCTTGCTTACTTTACTCATTTTTATGCTTCTATTTAAATTCTCTTTAAATTAAAATTGCTGCCACAAAAAGGGGATGCAATGACACACAAAAAGGAATCCACTCACATACTTGTAAAAAAACAAATGGTTCTAAATAAGATTAACTGAGACTGGATATACTAATCTCAAATTAAATAAACTAAATCCATATGGCCAGACATGTGATTGCAAGGGAATATGGCTAAAGGAAAAATATATGACTCGGACAAATGTTCACAACCAGCAGGACACAGGTATCCCTTCCAGGCTTGCCACCTGGCCCACACCGTGGCATGTACACTAGGGTTAGGGCTGCTTACACCAAGTGCACACCAACAGCTTCACTTGTGAGCTGGTTCAGAGATTTTTAAGTGCTCCTACAATAGAGTAGAAAGAGGCTCCATGCTATAACACAGGGACGAGAGCCTAACATCACTAGATCACAAAATAGATTCATGAAGAGTTTAAGCTATCAAGAAATGTTCATAGCCTCAAAGGAAGATGAATTACACAGATGTGTGCACAAATCCCGCTTTGCAGAAGGCGGCTTTTAAAAACTGCTCGTTTTTTGTTTTATTTTGTATTTGTTTTAAGACAAAAGTGGACAGTAAAGTGATAATCACAGATCTAAGAGTAATTTCAGTGACCACATAGTGCAAAGCCTGCATTTTACAGATGAGAAAATGGCACCCAGAGGTCCTACACACTAGGTAAGTTTATAATAAAGTTAGTAGCTGAGCCAAACCCCAATCCCAAGTTGCCTGACTCCTAGACTATTACTCTTTCTAGTATGTTAGGCCACCTGTCATCTAAATGACATGCACCATCCTGGGAAAAATATTAAAGAGTTTTCATATATCAGAACTTAAGGGCTTCATCTGACTTAATTTATTAAAAATAAAAGCAAAGAATAGTGATGTTCCATCTGCATCCTTATTTAAATATTATCTACCCTCCCATCAAGTTTAGGGCAACACATACAATTTTCTTTTCCTTTTTTTTTCTACTGAGTTTTGTTTTTTAAATATATCCCCAATGATGTTCTATCCATACAGCAAAACTGAATCCTTCAAAAGTTGTCTCTATGATAATTAATATTCACATACAACTATGTTAAAGAACACAGCAGTTTGAGATGGAAAGAAGAGTAAGAAGTGAGGGGACAGAAATGCAATAGGAAAAAAGGAATTAGGGACAAATGCTGATTTTGCCACAAATGCACTGCTGCACATTTACAGCCAAAGTGCTCCATCTTCTATTACGCATGGCTTTTAGTGACATCAATATTGGTCCTTACTATTTTAATGTAATTAGATAATCAAAGAAAATAATCAACCTATTTTCAAAGAATCCTGTTAAAAACAACAAATTCCACAGTTCTCATTAAAAAGAATGACACAAAGCAAGATAAAACTGGGTGAGCCAAGTGTTCTTTGTTGTTGCTGTTTTACAATGCATTTACAGTTTAATTAGTAGTCTGCTTTTAAATTTAGTTCCCTGTGTGTGTGTGCGTGTGTGTGTGCGTGTGTGTGTGTGTGTGTGTGCTGACTTTAGGTTGTGGGCAGTATGGGAATCATAAATTTACTGTTTTGGATTTTAAGAATAAAAAACAAACAGTGCACCTAAGGAATATTTAGGCCGTATACCTTAGTAGTTATTGATATATTCCACTAATTTTGTATCAAAGCCAGCCTTTTATCAAGATTGCTCATTCTAAAAAGTCCCAAAATTACAGTCTAATTAAATGGGAAAGTATGAACTCTGAATTGCTTACGAAAGGAAACAATGTATATAATTACTAGCTAAAAGTATACTTTGTTATGTTAAAAAATAACTTTCCAGATCCTGAAAAATCTCTAATTAAATAGACATATTTAAAGTTATTTTCCTTGCTCTCTGACATGTCCTATATACCACAGAAAAGGTTACTATATAATCCACTGGAAAGTTCAAAACCAAAATATCCAGGGAACATAAAGAACTTGAAGCTTCAAAAAATACTCCCCACAGCAGCAACCACATCCAAAGTGGGTTATGTTCAGGGAATGTTGTGCAAAGCAGACTCTTGAACAAAGAGGAAGAATACTTTGGGAAACTTTTCCTGTGACTTGGACCAGGTAGAGCGGCTACTATCAGGACTGCTTTTCATAGGCCTGTACACATAACTGTAAATGCCTTAATGCTAGGCCTGTGTCCCATTCAGGTATATCCCATGCACAGCCTGGCAGAGGACCACCATATGGGGAGCTTAATAAAGAGTCAAAATGAATGTGCGAATAGAATAATGTTCAAGAAGCAATCAGACACAGACCACCCCAACCTGCTAGAAAACAAACAGATCTCCATCAGTAACTGTCATCTACACACAATCAGATCCTTAGAGATTAAAATTCTAGAATTTGAGATCATCAGGTTTTGCAAATTTAGAAGATGTTTTATGCATAATTTATAAAGCATTCAATAATGCCTTAATATTGAGCAATATTGAGTGGACACTCTACAACTGATCAATAATAATGTAAATATAGAAAATATGTATCTGCTATTTATATACACCACCTCGTTTGTGCCCTAGGACTGAAACTGTAACCCAATATTCATTCTCTTCTTCTTCCACAGTAATAGATGTTTTAGCTGGGCATACTGGCACTCACAACTTTGTCTCCCACGAGGTTGCTGTGCCTTTTAAGAAACCTCTGACCAATGGGATACATGGGTAAGTGACATGTGTACCTTCCAGGTCATGCCTTGAAAACGAAGAGGGCATTCTCTGCCTGCCTGCTGCCTGTACAGTGAACTTGACTGCTGGCCATCTCAGACTGCAAATGAGGGCAATACTATAGGAGGACCAAACGACAACGAGGGAGCCTGGATCCCTGGATGACTTCATGGAACAAAGTCATCGTATCTTTCCTGGAATGCCAGCTTCCAAATGGTTACATGTGAGATAAATAAACATCTTCCTTGTTTAAGTTATTGTTTTTCCTATTTCCTGTTTCACACAGCCAAAACTGTATTTTGCCTAATTCATAATAAACCAAGTGAACAAAAACCACTATTTTTAAATTATTTCTAAGTACTCTGACTAAATTCTGTCATACACACATACACATATCATGATTGAAACTATACACACAGGCACACTCATATGGGTCATAATGTGTGTCATATATGTATTTTGTATGTATGCGTATAGGCCCCTTTTCAGATGGCATATCATTTATCATGCTGATAGGTCCAAGATATTTCCTAAACTTCCTCTCCTCAAGTCATTCAACTAGATGTTTTAAAATATGTCCAATTGAGAATGTGACCAAAGAAATCATAGGATGTTCAATAACAGAAGATAAAATATATATTTTGATATATAAAATATATACATCACTTAGTTCTCTCCAAAAACTTTGCTATTACACAGTCATAGATAAAAAGCAAATATATGTCTATACATGACCAGAATTGATATTTCATGTAATGGTACATGGGCAAACAGGTTGTTTGTATTCAGAAGATATGTCATACCTATAATAAAGAAGACAGATGAGCAGTACTATCAAACACACAGATACAAAAGGAAGGCATGATTTATGCCCAAGTCGGAGAGAAAACCTATGGAACTTCATCGACCCCATCTATCCTATTCTACATTACAAACCTACGAATGAAAGAACAGTACTGAAGAAATACTCAGTCACAACACACATGGGTCACCCCTAGACACAGATATTACCCATACTATTGTTTGTTGTTGTTTTTATTTCCTGTGAAAATGATCTTAAACTCTTAGGTAAGGGTTTTGGCCCTACCCAAGAGAAAGCCCCTTTGGCCATAGGTGTAAGATTTTACTTAGGGAATCTGACCACTCACAGGCACTGTAATAGCTTATATTTGATAGGCTCCCTCCAAGCCAAGGACAAATACAGAAATCCATGGAAACCACAGTGAAACGCTAATGTTATTCTGTGCCGTTTCACATAAGTATCCAGTGCTTAGAATATGTTTTACCCAGTAACCAGCTTTCAATCAACTAAAAATGACCACAAGAAATCCTTAGCCTTCTGGTTACACAGAGGTTTAAGGTCAATAGAAAACACCTAAATAAACTAAATTGTCCAACAGATCATTACAAATGACATGAGAAAACATGTGATTGTTTTCTTAAAGGAACACATATTTTCATCATAACCACTCTATTTAAACTACTCTCAAAGGGCCTGAAAGACGCCCATTCACTGAATGCAACCTTTTCATTATGTCTCATTTTTCTTGGCCTCCCTGCAGTATTCTAACCCCTTGGTCATTCCTTAATTCTTGGAATTTTCTTTGTCTTTAGCTTATGTGGTACTGACCACTACCCTAACCTCTACATGTGGGTCCCACAATTCAGGCCTCAGCTTTCTTTACTCTTCTCTATATTCTGCACCAACTCTCATGCATTAGATTCCCTACCTTCTTCCACAAAGCTAGGCCCAATCTCCAGCTCTGGATGTCCTCCCTGTAGCTACCTTTCCAGCAATTCAAATTCTTTATGACTTTCATCAATTCAACACTCATCTACTAAGTATTGACTGTGTGCCAGGGATTAAAGTTACCAAAACAAAAAAACAAAACCAAAAAAACAGACACTGTAGACCCATAAAACAAAACCACATTGACATTGGTGTGACAGATGTAAAAGTCTGAACCAGTAGCATAGAAGCACCTATCTCAGTGGCTGTGCACAAAGCTGTGATACTTCGCCTGGGTTTTGTAAAAATCCCAAGCAGTGAAGTGAGCAGGGCAGAATGGGAGGGTGGAGGTGAGATGAGTAAGTGATCCATACAAAGCTGTACAGCTGAGAGAGTTTGGGAACTGCAATGATTTCCCTCGGTATAGAAAGAACTAAAGGTGACAGAAAATGAGGGTGGTCTTCCCTTCTCCCTCTTGACACGTGCTGGTGGTGCCTCTGGATTTCAGTTGGTGGTACTAGCATTCTTGTAATTACTTATATTCAAAACCTTGAAAGTTTTAGGCTTCTTTCTCCTCCTGGTACCATACGGCAAAAACAATGCCAAGCAAAACATCTCAATTGGCTTCATCTAATTTATACCTATGTTTTAGGGCTTAGCTCAGATGCCATGTCTCCAGGAAACCTTTTTCAACCTCCACCACAGCAAAAAATAATCACTCTTTCAAGGATCCACTAATATTGTCTGTATTTGTATCAAACAACTCCCCTTTTTAATGAAAAGCTTATGGAAAGCAAGACTATTTCTATTCAGTGTTGTACTATGGTATTTGTACACAGCAGGTGCTGCCTTTTTTCTCCTAGGAGTTTTCTTTTGGTTGTCCCTACTCATTATTACACACTGGCTTTTGTAATGTTCGGTATTTCAAAAATCTTCTTTTACGCTATTAGCAAAGTCAACATAAATTAAGTTAGCTAAATTAGGTTTTTCATTTTATTAATTATTGGACTCCATGGTAAAGGGTGGGGTGGTGCTACGTAATTGGAAAAATTCCTTCTAAGTCTAGAATTCTATTAGTCTTTGATCATACAAAATATGGTCAATGGAAAAACAAGTTAGTGTGAAGATTTCTAATTATAAAACACTAAGAAATAAACTCTTTAAATCACGACCGTATAAGGTGATTCCATCAAACTTTCTCAAACATAACTCTTTTAGCAGAGTAGAGGTACTTCACTCTTAATGCCTAAGAATATAAACACTGATTGCCTATGACTATAAACATTTTCTTAAAACATTTAATAACTAAAAGAAATTCTCCAGTGGGCCTCACATGAAACAGTCTTGTATTAAAAATGAGTAATTTATAATTAATAGGACAACCTTTATCAAGATAGATTTTTCTAGTAAAAAACAATCTCAAGACAATTTCAGATCATGATGAAAGTTTGTGAAAGATGTATTAAGATACGGTAGCCAACAAGGTGACAAATTGTGTTTTAACACTTTTTATGTAAGAGATCAATTTTCAGGCCTAGTTCTGCTTATCTTGATACAAGTGTTAGAAAGCTGATATCCCAAATACTCTAAAATACTACTCCAAATATACAAATATTTTTAAAGATAAAAACTGCTTAAGTCTCACTAAGAGCAAATCCTGAACTAAGCATAACAATTCAGAAAGTACAATATATTCCAAAGTGTTTTATTCATGCTGCATACAAATGTATCTGTAGTAAAATAAGAGTTGACAGATCACCTCTCAGATGCTATGATTATCCATATACTTTTGATAAGCATGCTGCTAACCTGCAGGCATATTTTCATAAAATGAAGAATTTTATTCAAAACCATTTAGCAGCAATCATCTCATGTGATTAAGTCACAGATATTAACTGAAGCAGTATTTTGCTAATACTCAATTTTTCTTTCTTGAATCAAATGATTTCTGTTCACTCATTCTTCATTACTAGAGAGAGGACAGGTTTTTGGATGAACCCAGCAGCAAGCTCTTTTCAGGTTTGTTTGGAGGGGGTTCAAATGCATTGCTCCATCCTGGCTAATAAGAAAAAACCTCAAACATAATTTTGATTGTGCTTTAGAAAGAAAAACAGACACCTTCCTACCCTGGCAGTGATGCTTGGAAGGGAATTGAAGCACAGACTTCATTACACTCTATCGATCTCACTAAATAAAGGGTTCTGAATTTATTGATCAGCTCAGACTAAACCCCTAACTGTTTGCAAGACCATGCATGATGTGAAGCCCTGGTTCACTGAAGAAGGAAGAACAGAAAGCACTTTTGTTCTCAGGCAGCCACAGAGCAGCAATTTACACTAAGTAGTAGATTAACATGATTAAATAATAGACAGCATTCAGTTACAGAATGGCGGGAGGTGGGGGAGATAAAACTTACGTTAAATTCAAGGATTTCCCAATTTTAAGAATGATGTAGTAACAAGTGAAAGGTAACACTACCTTTAAAAGAGGAATATTTTATTTTCATGTTTTTAAGCAGAAAAGCAATTTTGTCTCTAATACAGTTGTTTCCTTCAAACCCTGAAAATATGCCTGTAGTGATTTTTTTTTAAGTCTACACACCAGTTTCTTCCCCACCCTCGTCACTTTCACTGACTGCTAAATGATGCATACAGGGAGGGGTAAATCCAAGATTAATTTTAAGGTTCATTTTGTACATCTGCTCATTTTCATTTTCATTTGGAAGGACATTATTTTCTTTAGTCAAACTCAATTCTCATTCAAAATAAGCCTGAATGTGCTGCGAGTTGATCTTATTACAATAAAATATTGCTGCCAAAATTTACAGCAGGCTTTTATCTCAGAAAAGGGAAAACCACACCCCTTTCTCCTGGTTTTCAGAACACAGGCCAAGCATGTGTTTCCCAATTTCTGTTAGCACCCATCTTTACACATTCAAAGCGTTCTCAATTTTAAAACAAACAAGAAAGCCTAGCTGTTTTTTCTAAATATTGGCCACTGGAACATCTCCCAAAAGGCTTTCCACCTAGTCTTTCACATTCAAGGACTTACATACTCTGATCTACTACTTCGGTATCTTGATATTTAAAAGAGAAGAAGACAACTATTTTGTATTCAACCACCGCATTAATTTTTCTATTTCTTAACTCTTTTCAACTTAAAACACATAAAGTAATTGGTTTCAGTCAAGAGGGAGAAAACTCTAGCCCAGGAACTGAATTTAAGCTTGAATGCAATCCAAATACGGGTTTGGCCACTAAATAGCTATACAGTGTGGTATCTTCAGCCAGTTGTTATGCCTCTCAGTTTCAAGATATGGAGTACATGCTGCCTGTTCACTGGGTTGGTTCTGACATTTTACGATAATTATTTGAGAACAGCATTAGACACAAATATAAGTTATTTTTTAAATTGCGTGGGATTTAAATGCTAACATCTTTATGTCCACTTTATCAGAGAAGACTATAGCTGTCACAAAGACCTTATGTACTTTTTAGTTGAGGAGGGAAAGGGGAGAGACTTCTACTTTACAATTTACGTTCCAGTATATGAGGCATTAGAAAATGTTTAAGTTCCTTCCTCTAAAGGTCAAAAAGACAGAAACTCACTACAGATGATCCTCGACTTCTGATGTGATTGCATTCCAATGAAACTCACTGTAAAGTCAAGAACTGTAAATTGAACCATTGTAAGCCGGGACTGCCTGTACATTATTACACAGTCATTAATTCACTTAACCAATATTTACAAAGTACCTAGGATGAATAATACATTAAGCAATGTTGCTGCTTAATACAGCAAGAACTAATGTAAAAACTAGTATCTGCTGGCAGTGATTCCAAAGGCAGAGAGGAGATGGAATGGAGTAAAAAAAAAAATTTTTTTTCAAAATTCAATTTCTTTTAAAAAAAGGAGGCCAGGATGAAGTAGAAATGTATTGGGAGAGGGAAAAAAATGGCGAACCTAATCCAAACATGTTTTATAAGAATGGACTTCCACCCTAACATATTCATGTTTTACAGTAAACAAGTATAAATTCACTTGATTTAAGAAAATGCTTCATTTTGAAAAAACTGGGTTAAAAACCCCTAAATCATCATAATGAGCATTTACTTAGCATTTACTAGTGCTGAGCTTGTTCTAAGCCCTTTATAATATTAACTCATGTATGCACCTTAACAGGCATGTGAGACAGTCACCATTAGTATCCTCAGTTTTCAATAAAGAAACTGAAGGGGTTAATCTCAGGTTTCATTTACAATCCAGAGATCACTACTCCTGATTACAAAATACATCATATATAAGTTTACATTTAAGAAATATTTTGGCCGGGCGCGGTGGCTCAAGCCTGTAATCCCAGCACTTTGGGAGGCCGAGACGGGCGGATCACGAGGTCAGGAGATCGAGACCATCCTGGCTAACACGGTGAAACCCCGTCTCTACTAAAAACTACAAAAAACTAGCCGGGCGAGGTGGCGGGCGCCTGTAGTCCCAGGTACTTGGGAGGCTGAGGCAGGAGGATGGCGTGAGCCCGGGAGGCGGAGCTTGCAGTGAGCCGAGATTGCGCCACTGCACTCCAGCCTGGGCCACAAGCGAGACTCTGTCTCAAATAAAAAAAAAAATTTAAAAAAATATATATATTTTAGGATGTAGAAAATACACAATGTGATTTCATCATTTTCCTCAATTTTGAACTGAAAATAGTATAAAAATGTAGAAATATGAAAGCTTACCTTACGTATAGTATTTTTACAGGAAAAGAGTCTATGGTCAATTGCATTATCTAACACTCTGAACTGCTGGACAAGGGTTCACATTTAAAGAAAAACAGGTGATATTTAATGAAAATGAGACTGTTAAAAGTTTACAGATTATTTATTCTAGAGGAAATACCCAGATGTATATGCTTTAAAACTGAACAAATGTTCTTATTTTGAAGATTGCTATCGTTATAAAAAAAATAAACTATAGATATGCATGACTGTTCACTATATACTATTACCAAACAGATATATGGAATAACACTTAAATAGATTAATGGCGCGAGGTGGGGGACGGTTAATATGGCTACATCATAAAACTTCCAAAAACCAAAGTGAACTATTTATTTAGAACATAGCACGTAACATATCCTAGCTTAAGAAAGATGGCATATGGCCTTTGAAAAAATACATAATCTTCTATTTACTCATTGGGTGCTTGTTCAAACACCCTAGCTTTACTCAATCTGTTTACTGAATCCCTTTAAAATATATATAAAATCCACTCCAACTGGCTGTGATGATAATTAAGCTAAGTAATACATCTAAAACCCCGAGACATTATCTGGAATTCATGCAAATTTGATATACTTACATAAGTATAATAAAATAAGGTCAGGGGGCTTCCAATCTCTCATCTACAAATAATTAACTTTGAAAAACAATAATAATTTGGGGTAAATTGCTCCAATTTTCCATTAAATAAAGAGAAGGAGTGCCCGCTATCCATCATTTGTTCCAAACATTCATTGAGGGTGCTGTGCTTGACACAGAAGATAGAGATGTGACAGAGATACAGGCCATCCAGGCAGAACTAGCAGTCTGGTGGGGAAAAGTGACTTTCTAGAATTGAAAGGTGGACAGAAGGGACAAGTAATCTCGAGAGAAACCGATCAGAACATGGAAAGACATGACAATGTGATCACATGTGCAGCGGGGACGCATCAATAAGGAAGGGTTCCGTGTGACCCCAGAATGTCCAGAGGGACGGTGAGGCAGAGATGCTGGAGGGGTGCTCCAGACGCAGACCCAAAGGTCCCACTTGGCCAAGCAGCTGGACTTCCTCCTCAAGCACTGTGGAACCATGCATGAGTTCTTAAGCAGGAGAAAGACGTGCTATCTGCTGTGTATAAAGAAACCAAATGGAAGACAACTTGGAGAAAAATTGTATTAATTTTAAAAAATGATGAGTACTGTGTTATTTATGAAATCACTTTATTTTGTAGAAAGAAAACTAATTGTCAAATCATCCTATCCACCAACCTGATTTAGGGGAGGTAATACTAAAATCTACCTGGCTTTTCTCCTAGTTCCCACAGGAGCAGTTACGGATTTAGTGGATGGATTCAACTTCCGAGTGGCTTGGGAATGTATAAGCTTCCCCCAATAACAGCAAATTCAAATTCTGTTAGCCATGGTGACAGGTTGTTCCAGCCCTATCTGAAACTGGGACGCAGCCATCAGCACGAGGCCCTGCTGCAAAGGGAAAATACTTTCCTTATCGTGGTGCAATGGTTAAGTCAATTTTCCTATGCAAAAATACATTTAAGATTGCAGTTAATGTTCCTAAAATAATGCCCATTTCACTTTTTAACAAGAAAATCTATTAACTGAACACCAAGGCTGATTACAATATAGCAATTTAAGCCATGACCAAAAAAACTGCAAATACTTATGAATACAACTACATCAGAAAAACACACAGTTTATTACGGCTGGAGGTAGGGGTGCCCAAAGGTCTCCAAGTCCTTCAAGGCTATTTCAAGACGAATTCAAATAGAAAACTCTTTCATAAAGGGACACAAATGTGTGACATTTCTGCCTGCATTTTATATATATACATAAACTCAGCTAATTGTATGGTTAACATATTGTGAAGCTTTATGTGCACAGACATCAAAGTACATGGGTAATACTGGCCAAGAATGACAGTGGTCAAATATTTTGCAAAGTTAACCTATCAAATATTAACCAGAAATCCTAAAAGAATGCTCAGTGGCAAACAGTTTAGATAACAAATAAAAAGATAAAGGGATGATCAATGACAGGTTGGCTGTCATCCTGGGACACCTCCCACATTCCCAGGACATTTGACTAAAGGAAGTGGTTAAAATATGGTTAGTATACCACTAACAACAAAATGAAGTCTATGGCAACTCGTGATCACACTTTTTAAAAGTGTATTATAAAATTCCTTGTCAGTTTCTCAAATGTGTAGTGAAAGTGAAATAGGTCACATCAGAATACATAATTATGTTCTGAAAAACTTTTTGAATTTGGCTAAGTCTCATAATCTCATCACTTTTGTAAAGTCATAGATTCTGCATCAATAACTCTAGGTGTACAATATAATATTGTCTGTGCACCTAAAATATCAGATATATGTATATGTATTTCTAATGACGTGGCTACTGTTCAAAAACTAGTGACTGTTGACAGGGCACGGTGACTCACGCCTTAATTCCAGCACTTGGGAAGCCTCAGCAGGCGGATCCCAGAAGTTCAAGACCAACCTGCGCAACATGGCAAAACCCTGTCTCTATAAAAACACAAATAGCAAACAATTAGCTGGGCATGCCTGTAGTCCCAGCTACTTGGGAGGCTGAGATAGGAGAGTAGATTGAGCTCAGAAGGTCAAGGCTGCAGACAGCCACGATCATGTCATTGCACTCCAGCCTAGGAAACAGGGCAAGATACCGGCTCAAAAAAAAAAAAAAAAAAAGTTTGTTCAACTGTAATACCTAAAGTTTTGTTTTCATGTGCTTCAGTAGCATTCATGAATTAAGGAGCTAAGTGAACGCTGGGTTTAGCATTCACCCCATGATTAATGAGGCTACTTTCCACAGGACACAAAAACACAAACAGGATGCACTCGGCCACACACGCAACAGGCACCCTATTTATTTTTTTCTGGTAGATATGCCAGTGGTACAAACCAAAGGCCTATTTGAATTGCTTTTTTGCTTACATTTGAAAGTCAATATGTAAACTACTTTCAGATGCAACCAACAACAGGCCACACCCATAATATCTAAGTACATCAAACCTTCCTATATAGTTTTCAGATATATCCCAGTCCACTCAAAAGAATTAGGCATCTTATGCTAAGTAATTTTTACCCCTGATATATGCAAACAGGCCTTAGAATTGCTTTGTGTGATCTTCTGGTTAATAGCTACTCCACTGAAAATTATAATCTGTCTTTCAAAATATCATTGAGTCGAAAGGTGATGCATTGCTAATGCTAAATTATTTTTCTCTGAAAAAACTTACTTCCATCAGTCTGGTATTTTTAAATCACAGCTGTAAAATTTTAAATTCGCAAATAAAACATAACCACCTGCATATAAAAACCTATCTATAATATAAGCCATCACACTTTAATTGTGGTAACTGTCAAAAAATATTTGAAAGGAGTTTGCCTTGATATATTAGGTAAACATGAACCAAAATATCAAAACTTTATTTTCCTTGATGAAAGTCCAGCTTATGATTTCCAAAGCAGATGAATATCAGTTAGACTCTAGGCCTAGCTACAACTTGGAAAATACAAATAAATAACTTACAAAAATTGGGCCTGCATGGCTCATACTGGTAATCCAAGAACTCTGAGAGGCCAAGGTGGGAGGATTGCTTGAGGCCAGGAGTTCGAGAACAGCCTGGGCAACACAGTGAGCCTCTGTCTCTACAAAAAATTAAAAAATTAGTTGGGTGTGGTGGTTGCAAGTCTGTATTCTCAGCTACTCGGGAGGCTGAGACAGGAAGATCACTTTAGCTCAGGAGGCTGCAGCTGCAGTGATCTGCGATCATACATTTATCTCCAAAAATTAATTAATTAGTTAATTAAATGTTAAAAGACTGAATGACTCTACTGTCTATGTCCCAGCAAACATAATTTATAGATCTTTCTTATTTTTTGGACAGCTAGAACTATATAAGAAAGGTGTTATTAGGCCAGCAAAGCAGAATTGTTGCAATAATGTGACATTAAGCACAGTGTCCCTGCTCTGCTACTTCCTTAGCAGAAGAATGAACCTCTCTTGTCTTCTGTTTCCATTTGTAAAACAGATAACACAATCACCATGCCTATACCTCACAGATGATTGTAGAGCATAAAGAAACTAATTCACATAAAACATTTTCATATCTAGGATACAGTTTTCATAAATATTAGTCAGAAGCATCGTGATCATTTTGTAGTTGGCTCAGTACTAACAGAAGGACTCTGGGCATGAGCAAGTCCTGGCTGGTCATCAGACGTCCACACTGCCACAGGAAAGACAGAAACGCTTCTCAGGGACAGGGGCTAAGTACTCCCTCCACCCAAGAAAGCAAGGAGGAGGCAATGCTTTTCAAAGTGCAGACAGCAACACATTATTGCTATAATTTAGAAAGGAATGGGATGGAAAATGGAGTGTATCACAGTCAAAAGTAAGTCTCGCTATGTTAAGTGTAGTATCGTGATGTAAAATGTATTTCTGACATAACATTCTGACAACTATCGCTCTGAAAGAAATGGGCATATATCCACTCCAAATCAGAGACACCTGCGAAACCATCGTACCAAGCCTAGCTGGGATGCAGAAGCCAGAATTCACTGGCACAAGTCCTGAGAAAATGGAGCACATCCAGAGGCGCGCATGGCTGCTGAGCAGGCCTCTTCCAGGGAGCCCTGCGGGAGAGGATTTGGGCTCTGTCCCCAGTGACTGAAGTTGAAAACTGTGTTACCTCCTTAGGGGCACAGAGGGCTGTAATGCTGCCAAGACTTTCTGAAGTGGAATTAGACTGTGAGAGCAATCACCCCTCTTTCAAAGTGGTCTAGAATAGTAAAAGGATTAAATTTCTATAGGAGGGTGAGACTTAAGTTTTGATAATCCCAAGTTTTGATGAGGTACCCTTGAAAAAGCAAGAGTTAATTAGAAATTTAGAATCAGACACCACATGCATGGACACACACACACTCATCCATTCAATGGAATCTTTATTTTTATTGATGAAAACAGCTCTTTACACCATTTCCTCGGCTAACCAGACATAACCAATAAATAGTTCCAAAAATCCGAGAGAGCAAATGCCATGTAGAACCAATAAATACCACATAATTTGTTGGTAAAATAATTTACACCAAAAAGGGCAAAAAAGGTATTTTAAGATCTTCAGTATTTGAAAGTTATAACTCCCTTAGAAGTTTCATCTGGTCTATTCACAAATCTAGAATTACATCATCTTGATTTTTTTTTCAGAAATACTAATACAACTGCTAGGAACTAAAAAACAATTCTCAGATAGTAAATAGTGTGTCAGTTTTTAATAATCTAACACTCTGAGTAATTGTTATACCCCAACTTTGTGAGAAAGAGGCCACAGGAGTAAAGAGGTAGCAAGGTCTCTGTGCAAGCTCACCATGGGTTTTTATTGACACCACCTTCCCTCACATCTGGGCAAGTTACAGAACATTTGACAGAATCTTCACACAGAACATCAATCACTGTGGTGGTGATTTTATATTAAGATCTGACCTAGAAAAAGCCCTTGATTTCTTTTCCCTATACTCTCCATCTTGTATTTTTATGAGAAAACCAAAATATTATGGAGGACATTTAGAAGAAAATTGGTCCATTTTGAGAGAGGGAGAAAATTAAGGATAAAAGAGAGAAGATACTGTTCAAAAAGCATCTGTGGTGGGTGTGTGTGGGGGTGTGTGTGTGTGTGTGTGTGGCCTGAAATAGTGCGATCCTACAGCTCAGTTAAAATTTCATCTTACCTACCGTTTTCCACTAATTCACAAGCTAGCATCCCATTCCCATCTTTCTAAATTACTTAAGCACGTCATTAAAAATATTTCCATACTATTCTCTGCAATAGATATTACTCTCCTTCATCTTATTTCTTAATAAATATCCAAACTTGTGTTCACACTCATTTAAGCTATCAATGAGTAGCAAAAGGCCAGGATTCGTCAGGCATTGTGCTAGGCATTGGGAATACTGGGCAAATGTGATACCATCCCTGCCTTACAAAGGTGACCTCATCTCAGGCTCAGCGGAAAAGCACAGCAGTATGGACCCCTTGATCAAAAAGAAACACCTTTTATTTCTCTCTAACGTGACACTTCCCCTTTCTGGCCTTAGCCATGTACACTAGCCTCTCATTCCCCAAAAGTTATGCAGTCTGTGCTCACATCCTCACTGAGACCTTCAGTGAGACCCACTGTCAGTTAGGATGCAACTCACTGCATGGAACAGAAACTCATCTCACGCTGCCTTACACAATCGATGGTGCTTATCAGCTAACATGACTGGAGGTCCAGGGACAGGAAAAGCTTCTGGATTATATTAATTCAGCAGCTCAATAATTTCATTAAGGGCCAGTTTCTTTCCTTTTCTCCACATCTGCCTGGAAGTCGATGATTGACAAGGATTCTTGAGATTACTGGCTTTCCTGTCTCCAGTCAAGGAGGGAGAGAATCACTGAGAGAAAGGGAAGGAGGTGAGGAGGGAAGGACAGAAGGGGGCAAAAGACAAAGGCAAAGGGTGGGAGGGAGCAACAATTCCCTAAACGTGATCTCCCTGATCCAAAGGGGTTATGCTACAGTCAGAGGAACAGGACTTTGAGGCCTCACCCCTAGAACTAGAGGAGGACTTAGCCCGTCCTAAAGCTATGGATGGCACAGGAGCAGCAGGGAGCAGATACCCAAATATTAATTTAAAAAATGAATCTCAGGGGAGACCACCATAGTGTCCACTATGCAACTGATTTCACACAAAATGTTATTCACCGACTGCTTATGGCCTTTAAAGTCAACTTCATCCTTACTGTCCTCTCCCAAGTCCATAACTGCTTAATTCTCCTTCATACGTCTAGATAACTCGCACCCTATCAGCCAATTCTAATTCTCCCTCTGGCACTCAAGCATCCTCAAGACTTGGTCTCACCAAATAGTTCAGATCTGGGGAGAGTACTCGCCAATTAAAATCTTCCTCCCATGTCAAACAATTTCACACACATTCTCCTTATCTATCTCTCTTCCTTATCCATCCAAACTGCCCTTCTTGAAATCAGCAATACCTGTCTGATCTGGTTCCTCACTTACTTTGACTTTTCAGGCAAATCCTATGGAGACAGCATGTTATGTCACAAAAAGAACAAGAGAGGAAATCCCACAGACCATTTGCTAATGATATGCTTTCAGTAAATCACTTTAAAACTGTTTACATCTGAATTTCCTTACCTGTAACACAGGATTACCACTTTTGCAGGGCTGAAAACTAAAGAAAATTTATAATAAGAACTTGGCAAGCCGGGCATGATGGCTCACACCTGTAATCCGAGCACTCTGGAAGGCCGAGGTGGGTGGATCACGAGGTCAGGAGATTGAGACCATCCTGGCTAACACAGTGAAACTCTATCTCTACTAAAAATACAAAAAATTAGCCAGGTGTGATGGCGGGCACCTGTGGTCCTAGCTACTCAGGAGGCTGAGGCAGGAGAATCCCTTGAACCTGGGAGGCGGAGGTTGCAGTGAGCCAAGACTACGCCACTGCACTCCAGCCTGGGTGACAGAACGAGATTCTGTCTCAAAAAAAAAAAGAAAGAACTTGGCATATACAAGTTGCTTCATAAATAAAATCTATTATTACAGAGCCATGAAATCTCATTTGTTTTCATGGAATTTTTGTTGCTTTCTAGTGCTCTCATATGCTAGCTCTTAACAACAAGTATTCTGGGGCAAAAAGAGGATTTATATCTTTATATCTGTATTTGTGTCTATTCAACTGCTGGCCCCTGTAAACTGCAAAACCGTGATGCTGCTTCATGAGGGCTATATTTGTCTTCTATCATCATCCATAGGAATGTATTTCTGGGTCAGGCGCAGTGGTTCACGTCTGTAATCCCAACACTCTGGGAGGCCGAAGCAGGAGGATGGCTGCAGCCCAGCACTTTGAGACCAGCCTGGGCAATGTAGCAAGACCTCAACTCTAAAATAAAAATTTTAAAATTAGCGAGGCATGGTGAGTCACGCCTGCAGTCCCAGCTACACAGGCAGCTAAAGTAAAAGAAATCTTCAGCTTGAGGCTGCCATGAACAATAATGGTGTTACTACAGTCCTGAATAAATTAAAAAAAAAAAAAAGAAGACTCAGGAGACTGAGGTAGAAGAATCAGTTGAACCCAGGAGGCAGAGGTTTCAGTGAGCCAAGACTGTGCCACTGTACTCCAGCAGCAACAGAGCGAGACTCCGTCTCAATAATAATAATAATAATATTTCTTAAATAGAAAACATTCGTGGCTTAAAGTATGTTGGGTAGATGGTTGATGATACCAACTACCTGTCCCCTTCCCCCAACCTTTCCCCCACAAAAAAGAACTAAAAATTGCTCAGAACCCATGAGGGTTAAAAAAGATTGAGCAGCCAGACAAGGTGCCTCACACCTGTAATCCCAGCACTTTGGGAGGCCAAGGTGGCAGGACTGCTCAGCTCAGGAGTTCAAGACCAATCTGGGCAACATGGCATAAACTCTGTCTCTACAAAAAAATTAAATAATTAGTTGGGCATGGTGGTGCATGCCTGTAGTCCCAGCAAACTTGGGAGGCTGAGATGAGAGAACGGAATGAGCCCAAGAGGTTCAGGTTGCAGTAAGCCATGTTTGCACCACTGCACTGCAGCTCAGGGGACAAAGCAAAATCCTGCCTCAAAAAAAAAAAAAAAGTGTTTCGCAGCAGGACCAAAACTTGAGTAAGTGTGCACTTACTGACATCTCAGAGAAACCAAGCAAAGTTTTGTGATCGTTCTTGAAAAGAGGATGGGAAAATGAATGTGTACCCTGACTAGCAACATGGACTTTAAAAACCCAGATAAGCAAGTGAGTACTGGCGTGCAGAGGATGGGAAAGTGGAAGGCACCTAAAAGGCTCGATCAGAAGCAGCTGTTCTGAGAAGCGCTGACGTCATGGGCTGGAGGGAAAGGGCCCTCCACAGTGGACAGAAGTGAGAACACAATAATCCAGACCACGTTCGGCTACGTATTCATCTCATGATTCTAAGTGAATCACTTCAGCTCCGTGGACTCAGCATTATGTGAAAATAGAAATGTCCCCTGTTCTACCTGATTCATAGGGTGTGGGGCAGCTAAATACAATTTATGAAATTGCTCAGAAAGTATAACATTCTATGCAAATGTAATACATTTAAAAATAACTAATCTAAATGGCAAAGGTAAAGCGTCTCTTAGAAATATCGAAGTATCATTGCTGAAATGTCCATGTGCGACCAGACAGATGATCTATCAACAGACAGCCAAATGAAGAATGGATCTGCTCTTCATTTCCTATTTTTTAATTATTGCTTAGGAAGTAATAAATTCTAATTCTTGTTTGAGATGAGTTAAACTCTTAGGACATTTACATATAAAACTACGACAATGGGGTACCAATATGAGTTGAGAATTCATGCTCTCTACTAATCTGTTAATCATTAGTGAGTGAGAATACCATACCTTAGGTTTATCAGTTTGAGTAGTTAGTGTGAGATTATCCCATAAGGGACCATTTTCCTACAATATAAATGCAATGAGATGCTTTAATAAATTTGTCTTTTGCATCAACACAGATGACAAGTCAACAAAGATGCCATACCAGATCTAAGTGACTGAACTGAAGGAATAATTGCATACATGCATAAGGTGAAAATCTGAAAGATTTAAACTCACAAAGAAATTAGGAAGACAAATATTCATCTGTGTTGAGATTTTTCTCTGGTCATTTCATTAAGGTGGTCCATTATTTTTTAAGCCTTGAAAACCATGCAGAAGGCCGGGCGCGGTGGCTCAAGCCTGTAATCCCAGCACTTTAGGAGGCCGAGACGGGCGGATCACGAGGTCAGGAGATCGAGACCATCCTGGCTAACACAGTGAAACCCCGTCTCTACTAAAAAATACAAAAACTAGCTGGGCGAGGTGGTGGGAGCCCGTAGTCCCAGCTACTCGGGAGGCTGAGGCAGGAGAATGGTGCAAACCCGGGAGGCGGAGCTTGCAGTGAGCTGAGATCCGGCCACTGCACTCCAGCCTGGGCGACAGCGCGAGACTCCCTCTCAAAAAAAAAAAAAAAGAAAACCATGCAGAAATTCTACAAAGAGACATTTAAATTTAAATGATTGCCACAAATTATGCATATTTTCCCCACTACCACACTACCACAACTAGTAATTGTTAGCTGGGCACTGGCATTTTCCAAGGTAATACACAGTGACTTATTTACACAAAACATAAAACAAGTATCTGTTGAATGAATGTACAGAATATAAAGACTTCCCAGAACCTGAGAATTTCCTTATCAACATTTTCTCAAATGCACAATACATGCCAAATCTGAGAATACTTAATTTAAAGTTAACTTCTGAAATGAAAGACAAAGTAATAATGAACTGGCCCTGACTTACAGGGTTTCGAAATACAATCCAACAAGTTGCTAACTAAAGTCAAGAACATCAGGAAGGCCATCTGATGTCAGAAGAAAATCAAAGGCAGTATTTGTCTTTGTCAAAAATGTCCATGGTCAGATGATAACATCAGCAGTTTAATGAAGTGGCCAGGAAGGAGGAGCTTTCAGGTCTAGGAATGAACTGAGAAGTACAGCTTATGGGCCATGTTCTTTGCTGTAAATTTTTTTTTTTTTTTTACCATCAAGTAAAGTGAAGAATCTTCATCGCGATTTGTCATGAAACACGTTTATCAGAGTTTACTCGCCTCCTTATTTGAGCATCTGGTGAAATAAATATTCAAATATTTAAAAACCAACAAAAATGTACCAATAATGTATACAGACATGTTCTGATCAATTGTTAACATGAATAAAGGTTTCTTCAGTATCTGTTTTAGATTATGGTAATGTCTACCGAAGGACAGAAAGTAGACTTCTATAAACAGACAAGAAAGAAGACTTAATTTATAACCTCCAAAGTACAACACCTCCAAAAATCCATCTAGACTAATATGGTTGACTAAAAACAGAGTGAACATAACTGAAGACAATCTGTATTTCTGTCGTGGAAATGCACACTAAGGTCAAATATCTAAGTATAGTAGGAAATAATCTACCAGAATCACTTGGCATTCACTTGAGAAAATACATTTCTTAGGACCCAGATCTCAAACTCTGGATGGGGGCCCAGGAATCTGCATTTTAACAAGCTTCCCCTGAATAACTCTTAAGCACTCTAAAATTTGAAAACCAATGCTATTGGGTTAGAAGAATTAAAACATGAGGACTTTGAGTTATTTCCTACACTTTTTAATACAGAACACTAGAAAAAAAAAGTTGAACTGGAAAAATAAAGGCATATAAACAGCATAAAATCAGGTAGCAGTCAATTTAAAAGTTGGTACAATTAAAATCTGATGAGCGCATATGTTGAAGGGATACTTCCTCACACTATGAAAACCTTCAATTGAGGTGAAATAATGCATTGTTACAAAGAATGACTGGCTCTCAGGGAGGTGCAGCGGAGACTGGCCCGGGTATAAAGACACACATCTTCAAAAGTGGCTGGCGCTCTTAGTTTCATTCTTCATACAACACAGAGTATGAATATTAGCATCAAAGATGATTCCATTTGGAAAGAAGTCTAAAGGATATCTTTTTTAAATGACAGGAAAGCATCCATAAAAAGACTTTAATCCACATTGAAGAGGGAAAATTAATAGATCGAGCTGTTGGTGACTTTCTCCCTGTAAGTGAGCAAATCCCAACCAGAGTGATCTACAAAAGATTTAACAATGAACAATTAAAAAAGCAAACTTTAGACTCGTGCAGAGACACAGTTCAAAACACAAAGGTATTAAAGGCCAAAGGAAAAAAAAAAAAAAAAAAAAAAACTTGCTCATTACATCCGAACACCATAAGGGGTATATGTTTGTTCTATGCTCTATAAGTTTAGGAGACAACCCTCTATTGATATAGAAGTCCTCAAGATGAAATGGACACTCTCTAACAACTATAGATGTTCTTTAGTAAGATAAATACATTCTTAGAAATATATAATTTTTTTTTTTTTTTTTTTGTTAAAAAGAAGAAGATGCATTTTTCAGGAGAGATCTAAAGCAGTCATAACTGGAATGATCTAAATCCCATTACTTATACCTTCACATAACTGCAGTAGGCCTTTTCTCCACTGCCTGGCATTAAGAATTCTATTTTAAGAAAATCATAGGCCAAGAATTAAAATATAGTCTTAACATGTGTCTTAAAGTTGCTGTAGGCTGAAATTCATGGACTAATTTTTGTTCATTTAATGATTTAAAGAATGTGTGTGTGTGTAGGGGCATGTGTGTGTGAGAGAGAGAGAGACAGAGAGACAGCATCAAATTTGACAGCTTATGTCATCTAAAACTTGTTGATTTTATTGTATATCCCTTTCTTCAAATGAGGATTTAAAATAAGTACTGGCATTAATTCCTAGGGCTATTACGTGATTGGGTTGTCAGTGGGGTCTCCAGATAATGTTGAAGCTAGGACTTTAAAAAAATCAACTGAAAGGTCTAACATTTATGTTCAAAAATCAATTTTACAAGTGTAAGATGGTAAGCCGTTTGTCTGAAAAAAAACACCCAAGAGTTTTAGTTAACCACAGACTTAATAGGAGCCAACAGAATGATGTAGCCATAAACAAAGCCCAATCCATTCTGGGCTGCACTAGAAGTCCTGCATCTACATCAAAGGCAAGAAGAATGCCTCTGTAGCATGCATCGAGACCCACAAAGCATTGAGCTCAGTTGTGGAGGGAACCTCAGTTTCCTCTATTTGAAAGGGAAGACTAAAGAAGAATGCTGAAACATCACTGAAGAAATTGTTTGATGTTTAGCCCAGTGCAGGGCAGATTTAAGGAGCCAAGGTGATTATGTTCAGGTATTTGAAGGATCTCTAGAACACAAGTTCCTATTACAGAGATTTTGCTTGTCTGTTGACCACTATTGCCCAGTTCTTTGAGAAAGGCCTGGCACGTGATCACCGTTCAACATTACTTGTCGAATTAAGAAATAACAAAATGAATGACTTCCGAGAGTAAAAGGACATACTTGCTCTGTGTCACGCCAAAGTCACCAGTGGATAAAAATTTTAGAAACGTATGCTTCAGTTAAACTTTTTAAGAAATCACTTTTTAACAGTGAGGGCGCTCCAAAGATGGGGAAGACTTGGTAAAAGAGCGATCTCCTCCTCTTTGGGGGGAAGGGAGTGGCAGTAGTATTCTTGCAGAAACTGGAAAACCATCTGTCAAGGATGCTACAGCAATGAAAATGCTGTTTACATCATTGAACACCACAAGGCTTTCATTTTTATCCTCTCTGCCATTTCTGTAGAGAAAACCTTCTGCTGACATAAAATCAGCAAGATAAAATGAAGAGTTTTTAACTATTTTAGGAGTGACTCAACAAAATGTGTTAGAGTGGTTCTAAAAATGCAGGTACATAAAAACATCTGCGGGATGTGTTAAAAAACGCAGATTTTTGAAACCTCCTTGATCTTAATTCTCTAGCCTACTCGATGATATTGTCTTAACAACTGTCTCCCCTCTTCTGCACCATCACTTTTTCCCTCCCCACTGGATTCTTTGACCTCATTACACAAACACATTAACTCTCATCTTCAAAAACAAATAGCCTCAGTTGACCCCACTTCTCTTACCAACTACCACCCAATTTCTTCTTTTTCTCTTAATGAAAAATTCAATCTGTATCCAGACTGAGTTTCCAGACTCCATCTGACTGGTGAACACACTCAAATCAAGCTTCTGATCCTTGTCCTGAACAGTTTCTATCTAAAACACCGGCTGCCTCCATGTTGCTAAATCCAGTGGTGACTTCTCAGTCCTCATCTGAGTGGACCCTTCCATAGCATTTGGCACAGATGATCACTCCTTTACTGTGAAACACTCCCTCACTTACCTTCCAAGACATCACACCCTACTGATTCCTCTCCTACCTCACTGATCACTCTTACTGAGTCTCTATTGTTCACCTTAACTCTAACTTCCTAACACTAGAGTTCTCAAAGTATTGATATTTAAACTGTTTCTTTTCTTTCTTAGGCTTCTCCTCCTCACATTCAGCTCCACAATGATTTTATTACCCTGTGTCAAGGTTTTACTTACTGTTTGTAGATTGAGTACTCCCAACTCTGTAGCCAAGCCCTTTCCACAGAACCCTAGACTCATATCCAAATGTCTTCTTGACATCTCTGATCTTCATCTCAACAGATTCAAACCAAGCTCCTGATCTGTCCTATCAGTCAGTCACATCCTTCCCAGTGCTCAAACGCCACATGAAGTCATCCCTGAATCCTCCGTCTCTCCCACATACACATTCAATCCATCATATTCTGTCAATACTATCTTCAAACATATTCAGAGAATGAAATTAGGCCTCTTCCTAACACTATATACAACAATTTTTAAAATAGATCATTTACCTAAATATGAGTGTTTAAAAATACAACTCTTAGAAAAAAATATAGGGGTAATTCGTCATGACCTTGGATTTTGCAATGGATTCTTGCAATGGACCTTGGATTTTGCAATGTCACAGTGTGGTTGTTATTTCATAGTGTTAGATACACTGCTAGTGACAAAATGAAAATGTATGATTGCAGTTATTTTATTTTCAAGAAATATGCTACCACAAGAGGTTTTTTTTTTCCCTAGTCAGTGGAGTGTAAGTTAAATATTAAGGACTATGTATTATCTTCAAAAGCAAGAGTAACCTGACAAAAAACAAGTAAGTTGAACTTCATCAAAATTAAAAACATCTGTGCATCAAAGGAAATCACCAAGAAAGTGAAGAGACAAGTACTATGGTCTGAATAGTCGTGTCCGCCTACATTTCTACATAATGTTGAAATCCTCATTAACAATGTGATAGTATTAGGAGGTGGAATTTTTGGGAAGTGATTAGGTCATGATGGCTCTACGCTGATGAATGAGATTAGTGGCCTTACAGAAGAGGACCCAGAGAGATTCCTTGCCTCTTCTACCATGTGAGGTTACAACGTGAACATGGCCATCTGTAAGGAAGCAGGCTCTCACCAGACACTGAATCTGCAAGCACTTTGATCTTGGACTCCTCAGCCTGTAGAACTATGAGAAGTAAGTTTCTATCATTTATAAGCCACCCAATTTATGGATTTTGTTGTAGTCCAAAAAGACTAAAACAACCACCTGTGAAATGGGAGAAAATATTTGTAAATCATATATCTGACAAGGATCTAGTATCCAGAATATACGAAGAATTCCTACGACTCAAAAACACAAAGGCAAGCAACTCAATTTAAAAACTTGACAAATAATTTGAATAAACATTTCTCCAAACAAGATATAGTTTACATACATATATAAATAATGTATGTAAATACATTAAATAAATACATACATACATATATAAAGGTATGAAACATCATTAGTCATTAGAGGAATGCAAATCAAACCACAATGAGGTACCATTTCACACTCACTAGGATACAATCAAAATAAATGTAAAATAAGATAACAAGTGTTGATGAGTATGTGGAGAAATTGAAATCCTTGTACACTGCTAGTGGGAATGCAAAATGGTTCACATGCTGTGAAAAACAATTTGAAAGTTTCTCAAAAAGTTAAAGAAAAACATTAATATTTAATTCCTCAATTCTACTCCCAGGTACATACTCCAAAGAAGAGAAAACAGGAACTCAGAAAAGTATACATATATATATATACACACACAATGGAATACATTCAGCGTAAAAAGGAACAGGGTACTAATACAAGCTAGTATATGAACGAACTCCAAAATACTATGCTAAATGAAAGAAGCCAAACACCAAAGGTTTATGACACCACAGGGAAGGGAAATCAGAAGGAAAATGCTTAATGACTAGAGTGTTTTCTCTTTTTTACTTTGAAGTGATGGAAGCATTTTAGAACTAGACAGAGGTATGGTTGCTCAACACTGTGAATGTACTAAGTGCCACTATACTGTTCACATTAAAATGGTTATTTTATGTTATATGAATTTCACTTCAATAAAGTATTGTTTTTTAAAGTTCAGAATCTAATCCCTTCTTCTAATTCCACTGCTACCACCTTGATCCACACCACCTTCTCTCATCAGATTATTATTACCATCAGATTATTACTAGGCTAGTAATAATATACCTGGTCTCCCCTCCTCTCTTGTCATTTTGCTCTTTCCTCAACACAACAGCCAGAATGATCCTGTTTTGAAAGTCAGATCATGTTTTACTGCTACAGAAAGCCTTCCAATAGATTATTAGCTCCTCATAGTCAAAGCCCCACACAAAGTGGCCCATGACTTATCTGACCTCACCCAACCTCAGACACATTTCTGCCTCAGGCCTCTTGCATTTGCTGTTAGAAGCTTTGCAATGCTTCTCCCTTTAATATGTAAGGCCCTTGAACCATCACCAACATCCTTGAACCATCACCAACATCAATTCTTACTCAATGGTATCCTATGCAATGACATTTGCTCTGACCACCATATTTAAATGCAAAGGCACACATTCTCCCTATTTCTCGTCTCTGCTTTATTTTTCTCCATAGCATTTATCACCATCTATCATTCAGTACATTTTACTTATTTAATTGAGCTTCTTTTCTACTTCCTACTAGATGTTTACTAGAAAGGATAAAGAGTAACGGCCTCTGTGATCTTAAAAGGACAGGTTTTAAACCATTTGGGTGTCTGCTTGCTAATACGTCTGTATGCATGCAATGATAGATGTGGAGCTGTGACGTGCTTTCTTAAACACGTATCTCCTCGTTCCAAGTTTGTAAGGGAGAAGATCTCAGCTAGTCCAAATTACTGAAGGCTATGAAGAACCACAAAATGACTTTATAGAAAAGTGACCACCCAAACTGGCTTATCTTAGTTTGCTGCACTGCATTAAGAAAACTAGACCTAAAATACATCAAAAGGGATATAAAAAATTCCAAGTGTTAAATAAGTCTAAATGATTACAGTGAAAATAAGGATTGAAATAGGAAAAAAAAAAAAAGTATGGAAAGTTCTTGGTTCTTTTATTGATCTTATCATATATTCAATTATTTTTTTTAAAAAAAACAAACAAAAAATACCCCAAGGTTTAAAAAACTGTCCTCAGCCCCTGAGAATGTGCAGGACGAGAATTCATTTTTTCCTCCTCAGAGTTTATCATCAATATCCGAGAGAACAATCTCTGTCTTGGTACCATTATCAACTGGAAATTGTAAAGCGCAAGGGCCTGGCTGGCTTTATTAACAAGATGTTTATAAACCTACCTTTCAAATATTTTAAAACATTTACACATTTGATAACAAAAAAGATGTATAAAAATTAAAAAAACACACAAAAACAAAAGCCATGCGCTCATTAACAGATAATTCAAGTCTCTTTCCCAATTTAGTAATACATCATACAAAAGTATTCATATTAAAATATAGAAGAGTTGTACAGTTGGATAGTCCTACTAAACTAATAAAAAGTACTTCAGTTCTGTTATCTTAAGATCCCATACTGCAGCTTCCTCTGACCACATTAATGTAGACAAGCCTCAATCAGTAAGCACACTAATCTAAATCAAATTCCATCTAGTTGAAAATAATCATCATGTGCTGCCCAGAGATGGTGAGCATGAATGGATTACTGAAAATATTCATGGTAATTGCAGGTTGCTATTTATGTTGACCAGATTCAGAGGAGTTTACTTAGAGAAATATCTAAGCATGCAGACCACCAATGCTAAACACACAGGAATATCACTCTTGACATCTACACGAAAAACAGCCCAGGATCCTCTCTGCAATGTCACAGTGTGGTTGTTATTTCATAGTGTTAGATACACTGCTAGTGACAAAATGAAAATGTATGATTGCAGTTATTTTATTTTCAAGAAATATGCTACCACAAGAGGTTTTTTTTTCCCTAGTCAGTGGAGTGTAAGTTAAATATTAAGGACTATGTATTATCTTCAAAAGCCCCAGGTTCTTCTGCTTGTAAACAGGTGTGCACAAAATACTAACAGTGATAATAATTGAAAGATGCTTTTTAATTATAAGGAGTTGCTTAACATATTCCCCAATTCCCAAACACATCGAGTTAACACACAAGTCATGGTGGTAAATGGGGAATAAAGACCTGCTCTAAAATCAAGTGGCAATAACACAACTGGATATTTAGGCTGGATCCCTTCTCTGTGTTATATCATAATAGTTTTTTATCATCAGCATCATCAGAACTAAATTAGAAATCAGGAAACCTGGGTTCTAATTCCAGATCTGCTGCTGACAATCTAAAGAACTACATAATCACATATACACCATGGAATACTATGCAGCCATAAAAAAGAATGAGATCATGTCCTTTGCAGGGACACGGATGAAACTGGAAGCCATTACTCTCAGCAAACTAACACAGAAAACCAAACACTGAATGTTTTCACTCATAAATGGGAGTTGAAAATGAGAACACATGGACACAGGGAGGGGAACACCACACACCAGGACCTGTCGGGCGGTGGAGGGCAAGGGGAGGGAGAGTATTAGGACAAATACCTAACGCATACAGGACTTAAAACATAGATGACAGGTTGACAGATGCAGCAAACCAGCACGGCACATGTATACCTATGTAACAAACCTGTACGTTCTGCACGTGTCCCGGAACTTAAAGTAAAATTTAAAAAAAAAAAAAAAAAAAAAAAAAAAACAGAGCTATATAATCATGGGAAAAGCCTATAATCTCTGAGCTCTAATTTGCTTATTTTTAAAAAGAAGATTTTGGCCATAAATGCTTTTAAAACAGAATATAAAAATGCAAGTAAAAATGACTACCTAAACCACTAAAATTGATCCTAATTTATAAAAGCAAATATATATATGCCACGGGATAAAAACGGAATGACTTTCACCAGAGGGGAAAGAGCAAAATGACACTACATTATGAAATTAAATGGTGATGAGGATGCTGAAAAGAACTAACATACAAGTCTTGTAATGAAGAATGCTACAAAATGCAAAGAAAAAAGATACTGTCAAACTCTACATTCCCTTTGACCTAGTAATTCTATTTTTGAACACAAATTCCCCCCAAAAAATTTTCTAAAGAGAAATCAAAGATCTCTAAAAAGAATCTCCATAGCAGCACTATATATAAGAGAGGAAAATTAGAAACAACCTGTATGTTCAAAAATAGAGGCAGAGTTAAGCAGAATCTGGTTTCACTAACAAAATGGGACAAAGGCCTACATAGCCATGTTTTAAAATACAGAACTATCTTCAAAGAGTGGATGTATTCATGTGATATTACATAAAATGTAAAGGTTGATCACAAAACACCCTTTTTATGATTTCGCAAAAACCACACGGTTAAAAACTAGAAGATAAATGGAAGGGGTGCAGTTAGTTCTTTGAGTTTGTTATTTTGGTAAAATTCATTACACCAGCAAAAAATAGAAGGGAAATGGGGAGGAGAGAATGCTCTTTAAACCACAGTCCAGTTTGTACATTTCATGCTGCTTCTATATAATTTTCTACCATGACAAATATCAACTTATGTCTCTACCTTACATTCAATGTTCTTCAAGCATTTTCGCAAAGATTATGTTAATTGTTGGAAAAATAATCAGCGTTCATGGCACCAATACACCCACATATTAAACTTTTATACAAAGTCTAGTGTGTCAGATGTATCCTATGAAAGTATATTGTACATATTGGTGAGCCATTGTCATCCTGTCCCCATATGCCATCAATGGGAAATTAAAGGAAGCACCCAGCGTTAGGAGTTATGATTCCAACAGGGTCTTGGACTCTAAAGTCAACCAATATATGGTAGAAGATGCTATGACGTAAATGCCTTGGGAAACTGTCACATACCTCTTTCTACAATTACTGCTTTCCTTCAACACTTATAGGCGACAAATTCATGGCAAAAGTCATCACTCTGGTTGGCCTAGCAATATATCCCTTTCAGTTGTGGCAAATATATAGTACATGGATTTACTGCAGTACACAGAATTCACAGATATAATTATGGTGTGGTATTTGGCTTCAGTGTATAGCTATAGCATTGGATTATCCTTCTACTAAAAACTCCAAAAAGACATAAAAGGTAAAAACCTAGAATTATCCTAAGTAGCAATTCTCCAGAAGAAACAGTAACTGGAGATAACACGCTTGTGTTGAATAGAAATGCTGATGTTCCACAAAAGCCTGTGTAAATTTTCTTCCTTCCAAAAAGTTGTTTTTTTCTACTAATCAATATTTTAAACAGTATGTTTCGAGCTTTAAGATGCTGGTATCCTTTAACATATTCTGAGAACGATAAAGAAAAAAGTAATGGTGTCATGTGAGAAACTGTCAAAAAAAAAAAAAAAAAAAAAAAAAAAAAGGCTAAAACCTAAAATTGGGAACAAGTGGATATAGCAAAACTGCAAAAATCTACCACAGACCATTATACATACTTTTCTCAGTGATAGCTAGAGCAGAAAGTAAAAAATATTTTCAATCTTTCACATTTACAACTTGAGCAAAAATCCTGTTTCTAGTTATCCTAAAAAGACACTGGCAAAAAGCTATGTCCAATTTCTACTGTTACCAGCATTATCTAATAATGTGAACACAAGCTATCATTTTCAAAACTATTCAACGTGCCAAAGTAATTAATCTTAAATCAATGGTTGCTAGTGACACACCATGTGTTTACTTGTAAACAACAAATTATAAGCTTTTAGAAAATGAAATTACCCATTTAAAAATGAATCTCAAAAATATGCTGCAGAAACGCAACCAATTCCACTTTTTGTTATCTGTCTGAATTATTCTACAGAATCATATCAATATATTTTATACACATTTACAGGTCATACTAGTTCTAGGGTGCCAAGTAATAATTTAAAGATTTAAAGAAAATGGCACACACACACAACTCCAAAAGCCATATTAAGTTAAAGAAAGGCTGTACACGGATTTAAATTAAACCTCCATTACCCACCAGATGAGATAGCAATTCAGTGTTGAGACAGACTAACTCAAACATTCACCCATTAAAATACCAGGTAATGAGGCAGGGACAAGAGCATGCCTTAAAAAAATTAAAAATCAACTTCAGAAAGATAGCATAGGCGTGAGCAAATCCTAATTTAAATAGAAATTAAAATAAAATATAACCTGCACCCAAGAATGTTAGTAGTGAAGAGGCCATTTACATTTCAAAGTCCTCTGTCTATGGTATTCTTAAGTACTATACCACTAAGGTTTGTCAGTTCTGTGGAGACACTTCAATTAAGGCTGTGTGGTAGAGCTCTGTGTAAATTAATTAGTTGAGGTTACACAGATTTTCTAAAAGCAGCTCTCTAAAACAGCCTCAGAGATATGCAAGATTTGTGGGGAATTAAAATTTAAATACAACTTACTAATCAATTCTTCTTGCTTTCACATTTCAATGACATTTTGCGTAATAATAAATAAGTCCATGAAAATACTACTAACCAACATTTTATTTGCTTTCAATTAGAGCTAAAGGAAAGGGCTTTCAATTTTCCTTTTGATACTTAGGTTTTATTTCAGATTTTATCTAGACTTATTGGCAAGAGTTTCCATATGATAACTATAATGAACTTGATCCATATTTAAATGGGAAATGAGACTATATTTGAAATTCACATATGCTACAACTAAATTAGCTTTCTAGTAATTGCTATAAACAATGTCATAACAAAAATATGAATTTCATACTCCTGCACTGAGACTTTACATGTTAAATTCATTCACTATAATTCAGCTAAATATTAAAGCTTCACATTTTATCTAATATAATATCATAATTTCCTTTAATTCAAAATACTAAGTCATTTTTTCCTGTAAATAAATTTTAAAGCCATTAGAACCAGATGTTTCATAATTATTCTTCAAAATATTATTCTTTAAGTAAAATGTATACACAAAAATGGTAATAATCAGTTACATAACGATTTCTCCTGTAAATTAAAAATGGAAGAAATCTGAAGATTTCAAGAGATCAGGAGCCTTCTAATTATGTATATAAGAGATTCATGAGCTCCTCTGTAATCCTAAAATAAAGTCCCTACAGTCTCATCATAGTGATTGTGAAAAATTCATACTTGTTATACAGTAGAGATGATTTAGACTTTTCTAATGGCTAATTTGTTTCATGAGCATGGACACTGCATGTACAAATGTATCTTTTAAGATAGTACCATTGAGAAGAGGCTGTCCTTCATGCACATCCTTCGATAAGACTGCACTGTAAACATCTTCAGGAAATCCAGTCTTGCATAATGCGATTTCACCAGAAGCCTCTACAGACGCCTGCAACACAAGGAAAAAAAAAAAAGTGTGTGTACAATGATTGCTACCTCCTTCAACTGAGAAACATTCCACTTGGCATAAAGCCTCAGTTTTTCAACTATCTTGTACAAACAACCCCTTTGTTTCCAAGCGCTTACAATTAGAATGTAGAGGGCAAAGGGTTAATCATTTTGATAACTGGAGTAGAAGAAACAAATCCCACTTGTCTAGTCCAGTAAAAGCGAAATAATACACATTCTAGGTTCTTCTAAGGACTGAACATTTCCATTAAAATGCTCATTGTGACTGAAGAACTATCAAGTGGGCGTGGGGTTTGGGGGACAGTCAAATAGTCTTTGGGCTCCACAAGTCACCATCACTAACTTAAGTTTTCATGAAAAATGTATACATTCAAGTATGGAGATTTTTATATTCTGAGCTAATTCTCTATAAAGCTGGTTTCAAGATGCCATGTTCATTTAAAAAATAAAATTATACTTACAACAGTGGGACAGATAGTATTTTATACCAAGTAAAACCAATCAAAACTATATATTTATTTCTATAATTTGAAGGACAGTGATACATTAAAAATGTAAGTAAAGATTAATACAATTATGTGTTTACACTTAAAATTAGAAAGTAACCAAGTATCTGTCATTTTCTATATCATCATATGCACAGTTAATTTACTCAGTGTGCTTAAAACTCAGTCGTATCTACTGCTGTCTAGCTAACCCTCCAAGTTAGTTCCCCTACTTCTTTCAGCCCTACTGACACAATTGGAGGACAGTTAGCCCTCAGCAGAGCTCCTGTAGCATCTGCATTAATTATAGGAAACTCTACCATGTACTGATGGGGATTCAAATACAGAGGAAGGACGAGTAGAATGAGGCTACCCAATGAAGGGATTTCAGTGGCCACAGGGACAGCATTAGGGACAGTCCACCCTAGTGAGAACCAGAAATTGAAAGGAAGAGGAAGGGAAGTCCCAGAAACAGAGAGATCTCAGAACAACTGTCTGGATGAAGCAATGCAGTGCAGCTTCATAATTAAATGACTACCTGAATTATGCATGTGAAATTTTGCAAATACTAATGTTGCAAAAATCCAGACCAATCTAATAAACTGTTCTTTTCAAATCCAAGAAAATAAAAAATAAATTACATTTAAACAGTATTAAATATCACAGTATTTATTCTCAAAAAATTATTAGGAGCAACAGTGAGATACTAGTCCAGGCTCATCAAATGAATAAGCAGTTTTAAGTCTGTTATGTGCAAGAAAGGGCTGTGTCAAGTGAAGAATAAAGAAGTACCAATCCCCTTAAAAGGTGTGAGTGGAAGCTGGTACAGTCACCTTGGCATACTTTTGGCAAACTCTAGGAAAGAAGAATGTGGATATATCCTCCCTACTCCTAAGGAGATATTACCCCACATGAGTGCTCCAGTTGACATGTGCAGGAATGTCCACTGAAGCATGACTGTAATAGCAGAGATTCTGTACGTGTCCATCAAAAGGAGAATGGTCTAATACATTATCACAAAGCCAAAAGAAAAAAACAACATTAAAATGGAAGAACTGGAACTACATTTATCCAAAGGGCTACATCTCAGAGGCAAACTAAAACAAAACAAAAAGTCGGTTTAAGTTCCATGTATGATTAAGATATAAATTTAATTATAAATCAACCTAAAGATGACTAGTAAGTTCAGAAACCCATTTGTGTGACATCCCAAATTCAGACTGAAGACAAGGCTCACTGCAGTATGAAATCTTGCAAAAAAAGTAGAAATCATGACTGATGATTCCACTTATATAAACACAAAAGATAACATAATGTTTTGAACACATACTTATGTAAGAAGAAAAGGAAAACAGCATAGTGATAAACATGAAATTTAGGATAGTGGTTAACCTAGGGGAAGGAAAACTAGGAAAGGCATCAGGAAAAACTGTACGAGTGGCTTCAATTTTATCTGTAATAATTCATTTCTTTCAAAAAGACTCTGAAGGAAACCAGGTAAAAGGTAAGGATCTGAATAGACACATAGGTACAAATTACAGTATTCACCCCACAAACTATCTGCTCTACATATTTCATAATGAAAAAGAGAAAATATCAGAAACCAATTGAGAAATAAGAAGTGAGGCTTCCAATACCCATCAAGTTTGGGACACTGGGACACAGTCTGATACTTGACACGTGTAAACATCCAGGTACTGTCCATGCCCGGCACAGTGCAGGAACTGAGTGAAGGAAAACTTTTGCTTTTAGCTAACCCAAACACACACAGGGAACTCCTCAGTTTGCCATATAAAATGGACAAATGTGTTGTAAACCTGTGTCCCACCAACACGTTAGGGGTCTGCCTCTTCATCCTTCTAGCCCAGGCTTCTAAGAGCAGTGAGGCATGGCAGGTGCTAGCCCAGGATAGGTGAGGCCAGAGCCCAGAAAAGCAGTGGCCAGAAGCCAGTGATGGAAGGCACGGAGCAGATGAGGGTCACATTTCAAATAGGGGCATTCGGGGTAGCAGAGTATGTGGGTTTGTGAGTAAGCACTCAGAGATAAGGAAGTCTCAAGACTAGAGGAAAACCGTTAAGCTTTTATTCAACTCCATGACTGTATCTTGTTTCCCAGTGGATCTGCCCTAAGGTAGGAGAATCAGCAGCACCAAGTTCCTGGTCCAAAACCACAGAAATAGGACTTCAGGGCCACATCGAAGCTGACAGGAAGATGGTGAATGTCCACCTCTGTGTTTTGTTCTCTGCCTTATTTCAGAAAAGGGACCTTTTGTCCTCAATGTGCTGCCCCTTACTAAACCTCTCCATGCTCATTTTCCTCATGTAAAAAAGGGTACTGACTGGCCAGGTTGACCATCAGAATTACTGAAACAATGCTTTTAAAGCACATCTCTAACAAATACTGACTAGTAACATTAAATATCCATGGAAGTCATGTCATACTTTGAATAATTTCATATTCATCTTAAATAGCTGAAACTTTTCTAAATTCTTCTCCCTCAAGACAAAATGGATCCACAAAATATTATTATCCTGGATCCACAATATAATAATAATCTATAATGTATTTTCTTTAAAATAATCTCCATAAAATTATTAAAATATATATTCTCCCTATTTATTTCCTCTCTTAACTTTCAGTCAAAAAATAACAAAGTTAACAAGTTCAAAAAACAAACAGGAAGCACTCAAATGAATACAGGCTCCCAACTGGACATAGTGGAGGCTTACTTTGTGCCAAGCACTGTGCTGGTAAATCAGTATCTCATTGAATTCTCCCTGCAACCCTACAAAGTTGTGCCTGATACCAGGTCTGAGATTGCGGGAGACCAAGAGCTGATGGGCAGAATTCCCTCAAGGGGACTGACTGCACTGTGGTGGTAATCCTTGTTGGGCATTGGAGGTTCTCTGATCTAACACACAGCTAATGCCTGAATGTTCTACAATAGTAGCTCTCAATCCGGGACAATTTTGCCCCCCAGGGGACATCTGTCAATGTGCAGACACATTTTTAGCTGTCACAACTGCGAGGGGGTGCTACTGGCTACTAGTGGCTATTGGCTCTCAGTTGGTTTCTGATATTTTCTCTTTTTCATTATAAAATATGTAGAGTAGGGAAGCCGGTAACCATTACACAACACACAGCACAGCATCCCTAACAAAGGAGTGCTAAGCTCAAAATGTCAACAGAGCCAAGGTTAAGAAAACCTGTTCTACAGCAGCACATGAAAAAGAGGTATCTACCTACCCATTAACACTCCCATCAGTATGAAGATCACTGTCTCTTCAAGTAGCCTCATCACTCTTGGAACACCCTGCATCCCACAGAGCGAAAACCCAGTCCCTGAGGCTTACTCCCACATAAAGTCATCACTCTGCCAGGCCCAGGATGAAATTCTGGAACTTCAAAGAGGAGAAAGAGGAATCCTACCCTCAACAAGTTATCTGTGGGTATGAGGAGGAGGATGTGAATAACGTGCATTTTCCTAATATTTGAATGGTGCATGGGTTGGCAAGCTTTTTCTGTAAAGGGTAAACTAAGTATTTCAGGCTTTGGAGTCCACAGGATCTCTGTTGAAACTACTCAATCTGCTGCTGTTGTGCAAAAGCAGCCATAGACAATCAGTATATGAATGAACGTGGTTGTGTTCATTCTAATATAACTTCATATACCCTGAAATTTGAATTTCATTCCATTTTGAAGTCTTGAAAGATGCTCTTCTTCTTTTTCTTGCTTAAAAGCATTTGAAAATGTAAAACATATTCTTGGCCAGACCAAAAAAAAAAAAAAGGCAGTAGGAGTGTAGTTTGCAGATCCCTGCAATAGTGTGTTAAGTTTCGTATCACATTGTTATCTCACTTAATTCTCACAATAGGCCCGGTAAGAGGGGGTTAAACTATCTGCACTTTGCTAATGAGCAAATAGATTCTCACACAGAGGTACAGTGAAATACCCAAGACCTCACATCTGAGAGAAAGAGGCAGGATTCAAACTCTGTAGTCTTTCCAAGTACAACAATTACAACACAATCTTTCAAGAAACATGTACTGAGTGTTCATTTGCCACTGGAAACAGAACACAAGATATAGCCCCTGCCCTTAAGGAGCTCAAGACTTTATGTGGGAAGTTAAGATATGCAGAGGATATGAGCAAAGCCCAGGGCAGGGAATCTGGGGGCTTCCCAAGCAGAGCTGGAGTAGCGAGGTGCTAGAGGGTGTCAGGAAAGCCATCCTAGGCAGTCACTGCTTGAACTAAAACAAGGCAGCAAGAAACAGCACAGTGCCTGTGGAATTACAATGAGTTCAGTGTCGCTGGAGTCCAAGAAGCAAGGCAGGATGTCAAAAGTTGAGGCTGGAGAGTCAGACAGGGTTAGATCATAAACGGTTGGGGGCTTGGGGTTATCCTGTTGGCTGGGGGAGCCAGGGACAGATTTTAAGCACCGACTGAATGCATCTGACAGAGAATTCTCTGATAGCTTTGTGGGAAACGTGTGTGTGATAGGGGATGACAAGTGACAACTGGGAGACAAGCTAGGACACAGACCTGAGTCAGCGCAGGGGCTACAAGGAACGAAGAAGGGGCAGATTTTGTCAATACCCAGATAGTTAAGATCGATAGGGCCTTCTGGGCAGGGACTCACTGAGGGAGGGAGGGAGGGAGGAAACAATGCCTTCCCTCATGTTTCCAGCTGAGTGGCTGTGAACATGGGTGCCACAAGTAGGAAAAATAATCGCAAAACTATAACATCAGGAACAAAGTGCTAAAGAAGCAGAAAGAATGGGATGATAAATCTGTCCGTGGGAGTCAAGGAACACTCCACAGCTGAAGTGACATTTAGGCTCTGACTTTAAAAATGACTGAAAATTTGCCAGGGGAAAGAGGGGGAAGTGGAAAAGGGAATTCCAGGCAACAGGTACAGCACAACAAAGCCCCTAGTGATTTACGTTGAGCCTGTAGTCCACCAAAAACACCCTGGTCTTTTTTTTTCCAGGCAACTGTTAAGTTATGGCTTCCTCCTCTAGTATCTTTGCTGCTGATTTGGGGTCCTTAGGGAGAGCAATTTATATTTAACCCTCCAAAATTTGGTCTCAATACATTAACAATTCAGCTGGCTTTAGTAATTCCTTCCAGCTTTACATATCAAGAAAGTCTAATGAGATACCCCAAAGTCTTCATATAGATGCTACTTAGATGCTAAAAACAGGGTATGTCGCATGCCCAGACATGGTTTGGGGATATCTGCCCAGGGCACACCCCTTCAACCCCCAGGGCCCTAAGTGAGCTCTTAAGAAGAGCAGTGATTGCAGCACAAACTTCCAACAGGTCAGACTGCCTGGCTTTAAATCCCAGTCCCACTGCTATCTGTGAGACCTCTCAGAAGAAACAGTTCCCCATCTGTACAACAAGAGTACTAAAGATAGCACCAACTCATAGGGCAGATGAGAGAATTAAATGAGTTAGTATGTGTAAAGCACTTAGGATAGTGTCTGGCACATGGTTATTCAATGTTTTAGCTGTTTGTCATCACAGTATTAATACTATTGGGGCAACATGAATCCAACTCGTGGTGCATCTGCCATACAGGCCGGTAGTTCTCAAACTTACTCAACACAGCAAGTAATCTGGGACATTTGTTTAAAATACAGATGCTTGGGTCCCAGCCCAAGACTCATTAAAACAGACTCTCAAGAGGTGTGATGGATAAATCAGGGTATTTAACAAGTGCCTGTGCTGCATGTGGTGGCCACACATCCAGCCCTTATCTTCACCTCTGGAAAGCTTTCTGAATGTTCTCAAAACAGCACAGCTACCTTTTGACCCTAGTCTTCAAATCCAATAGCTTAGCAACAGCAAAAAGGAATAAAGAAACCATGATTTTTCCGTTCTTAATCCCATGCTCTCTTCTCTTTATTCTGAAAACTACATCATCTTGATTTTGAATTTTTTGTTTTGCTTTGTACAGAGCATTACCCTACCCCCAGTCCTTTAGCAATTCTCCTCTTCTGCACAATTCCTCAAGGATGACAAGCAGTCAGCAAGTCCTCTCGGCCCACCAGTGCAAAATTCACGCTGGTCAGAGGACCTGAACTCATTTAGTGCCGCTCTGTGCTCTCGCACAATCAGCTCACCTATCTTGAGTTTCAATTTCCTCTTACAAGTATTTGCTCTACTCTTCCCAGGCTGAAGATCGACCTCCTTGTCTAGAGAGGACAGAAGTGTAATAGGAGCTGAGTTCTGCTTGCCTGCGAGTATCGGTCTCTCTGTTCCGGTTCTGCACTCGCAGGGACATCGTTTTTGTTCTTGTTCAAATTTTTCCACGGTCTCAATGCTGTGAGCTTTAAAGCCCTGAGTCCACTACTCTTTTCGGTTCCCATTCTCATTATTCTTTTTTATAGTCATCCTTGGTCACTCGATCTGCTTTCCAATTTCCTCCAAGTCACTCCTAAATCCAAGCTCTTAAATATTCCATGTGGAATCACCATGGACAGACTTCAGTTGCCTTGCCTCCTCACCCTCTTCCTCATTAAGATCATTTATGATTATTGGCTAAAAATTTCACCTCTGAAAGCAGCCTAAGCCTAAGGAAATCATAACTTTTCTTTCTGGCTCTGAAGACTGCCTAACCAAAACCTAGACTAAGTTAATTATCATAAACTCTTAAATGTAATCCATCTGATGTCGGATTAAAACACTGATCTCTTACTTTCTCCCTATCAGAGATTCCATAGTCACAATCTTGTAACAATCAGATTATTGTTTGGGAGATTACCAAATGCAGTCAACAAAGTTGAGGCCTTCTTTTGCGTTATGTTTGCTCCCCTGATTTCTTGTGGAAATAAGGACAATAATGGGTTGTGACTGGTTAAGACTGGGTTAAGACTGAGAACTCCGCAGCAAACCTGCTCATGTTTAAATCCAGCCTCCACCATCTACTACCTGTGTGACCTTGGCAAGCTGTGTAACCTCATCTGTGCTTCAGTTTCCTCCTCTGTAATAATAATAATAATAACAATAACAGCTAAAGTACAGGTCTTTAGGATTATTGTGAAGAATACAAAGGGCTTAAAAAATATGTGATCACTATAGGACAAGGGTTAGCTATTATGATGCTGGTATTGTTTTGATTGTGGAGATTAATTTTTTTTTTTTTTTTTTTTTTTTGACAGTCTCACTCTGTCACCCAGGCTGGAATGCAGTGGCACTGTCTAGGCTCACTGCAAGCTCTGCCACCTGGATTCAGCCATTCTCCTGCCTCAGCCTCCCGGGTAGCTGGGACTACAGGAGTCCGCCATCACGCCTGGCTAATTTTTTTTTTGTACTTTTAGTAGAGACGGGGTTTCACTGTGTTAGCCAGGATGGTCTGGATCTCCTGACCTCATGATCCACTCGCCTCAGTCTCCCAAAGTGCTGCGATTATAGGCGTGAGTCACCGTGCCTGGCCTTTATTGTGGAGACTTTTATCTCTGTTCTGTAAGTGACTGAGAAATATTTTAAAATTATCTTGTAAAGAAGGAATACCATAAAGAAACCAAGCTTAAAAAAAATGGAAATTTACTCACAAACAAGGACAAAAGATGCACAAGTGGAATTCCCTTCATGATATGTGATTTGTGGGTTGGGGGATGAAGCCGCAGTACAGGGAGGGCGACAACTATGCTAATACTTTTATTATGCGGTTATGTCTTACAAATGACATAAGCAAACATAAACAGTTAATGAAGACACTGTTAAGGTGGTCAGTTGACTACATGGTGACAGAGTAATGAAACTGTTCAAGAACATTCGGCATGACTAATTTTCCTTTATTTTTTAATCCAATTTCTCACCATACAATTACATTTGCCAGATTCTCGACATCTCACAGGACTCCATCCATGATGCTGGAGGCTATGTTAAGAAGATTATTCAAGAGCTACTGCCACTCATCAAAGATTTTTCTGTGTCAGTTATGCCACTGATGGCACTTTGAATTTCACATCCCTGCGAAAATGCTTAAAACGTGCAGAAGTTTAACCCTGAACAGCTGCAATATTTTTCCTTTGTCAAGTACCACTCTGGAAGGAGATTATCTTGTCCTGCATGGGTTTTTTAACTCTTTCTTGCTTTCATGATGTGCTCTAGAGCAGTTTAGGTTCAATGAATACTGCACTGAGATCACACATTCGCCCCATCTGACCACCTAGTAATTTCCATCTTTATTTTAATTATCTTATTAGGATGTGTCCTTGAGTAGCTCTAGTATCAGTACTTTTAGTTTTCTGATTGTCATTTCTTTTAATCAAGTAAGGACAAACAGAATAGTCAAAAATAGCATTGATGCTGGCACAGGAACCTGCAAACTGTTGAAATTGAACTCTTAGCTGAAAGCACCACAATACAAGAGTTTGATGGACAAAAATCTGGGTCTGCATACAAAATGTGATTTAGAACGTCACCTTCCTAGGAGCAGAAACTATCAAGGCTTAGGACAAGATGAAAATATACATCCAGTGACATCCACATAGACCTTTGTGCAATCCCAAATCTCTTCTGCCCAAGTGAGAAGAGGCTTCCTAGGCTTCCAGGCTTTCTTGAGTCTCAAAGGATAGACAGGAGCTTACCATGAAGCGGATGCTTAATGTAACAGGTAGCAACAATGTACCTACAGGTTTAATTGGCAGGTAAAAGGCTAATACTATCAAATGATAATGGCCCAGGCAGCTGTGCAATTGAACTGTCAGGAAAAGTTCCAGAAGTGCCTATGGCATTCCAGGAGAGATGGCCAATCACGGCTCAGATTGATTCTGTCCCGTCAACTCATTGCACTCAGCAGAGACTGCAACACACTTATATATAATACTCAAAATGTTATCAAATAGTATAGCACTTGGCATTAGACTGTCTTTATAATGAACTTGGAAATTCATTCAACTAAATACACTCAGTATCAGTGACTGCAAATATTTACTGAGTGCTTAATATGTGCCAAAAAGCATGCTACAATGCTTTCCATGCAGTATATCTTAAATAGTCCTCACAACAACCCTATGAGGTAGATGCTGTTAGTACTGCCATTTTGCAGGCAAGGAAACTAACTTAAAGGAAACTGCCCTAAGTCTTTTAGTTAATCAATTTAGGGACACTATTCAAACTGGCATCAAAAGGCCTTGGGGATAACCCTTAACCCAACCACTACAATGCCTATTAGGAAGTATTCACATACATTGACACATAGTACCTAACTGGCTAAGGGCTGGAAATTGTCCTATATGAATTGAGATTAAGTGAAAAATCTGCCTGTTGCCATAATAAATTTTCTCCTAAAATACGATTCTCACATATGATATGTGATATATGCTAATAAAACAATTTCAATGTTTCTGTTCACTATGGAAAAAACTAAGAAAAAAAAGATATCAGGTCAAACTTTTTTAAACATTTTAAGTCCTCCAAATCAAAGTCTCATACCCCCCAGCCCAAATTCTTCTAAAAGTATACATGGAAAATTATCAGTAAATAGCTATCATGGCTAGTATGTTAATTTTCAGACATGATATTGATGAAGGAATAATTATAGTCTATAATGAACTCTTTATACACTTTATTTGCTCTGGAGTCCCCTGTATTCATGTACAATTAGGCCCATTTCATAAAACCTGGAGCATGGTTTCAGTTTTTAAAAATGGTTACAGATGTTTACAGTACCCATAACTCTGATTTAATTTGAGTAGCTGGCCACAGTAATGATTTATGTAATTCTGAGTCCCTGGTAAGATAAACACAACCCAATTATAGCATTATTCTTGTGAGAAAACAACATTCAAGACATAGCTTCCAGAAATGCACTGCAGTGAAAGGAGGCATAACGCCAGAGTTCAAAGACTTTCCTGAACTTATTCTGGAAGCAGCACCCCATCCAGTGGTGTTCTAATAGATCATGCAATAAAGAAGTACATCTTCAAGCCCTGTAGGCTGAGGTTGCAGAGCTAATATGGTCTGTTCCAGTTTCAACTCAAGGGCAAAGGACAAGCATTGTCCCATCTTTGGTGACTGAAGTTTGGCACCTGGATAGTTTTACAGTGTAACCCATAGAGGAAATGCTTCTTCCCTTCCTGATGCTTCTTTCAATGTGGAAGGCACTCTGCTCTCAACTCCCAGTAATTTCCACTGCCCCAGTCAGTCTTATCCTGAATGACAATTCTTAAAGTATGGTCTGAGGAGTGGACTCCTAGGAGTTCCCATGATCCTCTCAGGGGATCTACAAAATCAAAGCCACTTCCAAAATATTACAACATATTTTCCCTTTTCACTCTCATTATCTCACAAGTGTAAAGTGAAGTCTTCCAGAGGCTATGTTATATGTGGTACCTTAACAGAGAAAATTCAGAAGCAGATATGAAAAACCAGCTATCTTCTTATTAAGCCAGACATTAAAGACATTGCAAAAATGTAATGCACAATGCTATTCTTCCCACTAATCTTGTTTTTCTCTTTTGGAAAATACATGAATTTTTCATAAAAAAATGTTATTTATGTTATACATACAACTGGTTTAATATTTTAAATGAATTAAATATAATTTTTTCAGTGTAATTTCTCTATGGTAAACACTGATAGATATTATCTATAATAGAAAAGCTCACTGAAGAACTAATTTTTAAGCAAGTAAAAGAGTCCTGAGACTAAAAAGTTTGTAAAGTGTTATGCTAAAGAGAGAGGGATGGATCAAATTTACCTGAAGGCTGCATTTGAAAGAATAATCTGAGCAGCTGGTGCCCAACCCTGTCCCCTACTCTGCCCATCTGGGAGTCACAGGTCCACAGAAAAGAAGCTTGGTGATCTCATTTTCCATGCTGGGAGTTCACAGATTCCCTGCAGCAATCTGGCAGTGGAAGGAAGCGGGCATGTCTTTGGAATTCTGGGATTCAGTGTTAGTAAGGGGGACATGCCAACAGAGGAAGGCCATGCCTGCCAGCCTAGTGCTCATCAGGACTACGGTGATGTTTTCCTTTCGTATCTTCTGATTCTTCTGGCTTACATTTCACTTGGTTCAGAATTCAAGACAGGGAGGACAGGTCCTATTTACTGGGTCCTTTGAAAGACTTCAGCACTTGGTGACCTATCTGGGGATCTTGAGAAACAAAAAAGGAGTCCAATGTAGGGGAAGAAAGTATTCATGGAGGAACTTGGGCTTCTGGCAGTGGGAAAAGGATGCTTGCACTTTTTTTTTTTTTTAAAGGAAGTCTCACTCTGTCACCCAGGCTGGAGTGCACTTGTGTAATCTCAGCTCACTGCAACCTTCGCCTCTCCGGCTCAAGCAATTCTCCTGCCTCAGCCTCCTGAGTAGCTGGGACTGCAGGTATCCTCCACCATGCCCGGCTAATTTTTGTATTTTTAGTAGAGACAGGCTTTCGCCATGTTGGCCAGGCTGGTCTCAACCTCCTGACCTCAGGTGATCCACCCACCTCAGCCTCCCACAGTGCTGGGATTACAGGCATGACCCACCGCGCCCGGTCCCCTGCACTTTTCTTTTAACTTGGTGGTTTATAGCCTTGATTCTGTAGGGTGGCTGGTTTTTATAGTTGGAGAGGTGGCTTTTAACATCAAAAGGCTTAAATTCCTAAACCACAGAGTATTTTGACCTTGATGCTTGACCACCACTTAGGGTGGCTTATCTCCAGGAAAATGATAGCTGTTTAAGAGGTCGTGCCTCAAGAAAAAAAACAGCAGGACCTCAGGAAAGACTATAAACCAAGGGTCCTAGACAGAAAAGAGGCAGGATGCACAGTGACCTTAGCCCAATGGTGAACAATTTGGGTGAGGGATGCCACAATCTGGGTGAAGGCTGCCACAGTTTGGCCTTGGCAATGGTCTAAGGTAGCTCAGGACTCTGGAAGTGCTCATGGGCCTCAGCTTGAACAAGCCGAGGGGCATAAACAGAGAATTATTTCAACATCTACTGCCTAAAGACTAGTCAATGAGCAATGTTTGTTATTTTTTAATAACACTGAGTTCAAGAGCACTAGCAAGGCTCTCACTTGGGCAAGGTGGGGACAGTGTGGATTCTGACAGCTTGACAATTGGCTCAAGGGTCAGACCCCACCAAGTGGTCTGGATGGTCTTTACAAGTGAACAAAAAATCTTTCCTTGAGGCGGCCTTCTCTGGCCAAAGCCACTCCATAGTAAATGGCAGAGAAAAGAGCCAGTGGTGCCCGAGACTGAAAACACCTGCTCCACCAGTCAACCACCAGATCGAACCCAACGTGGTGATAACACTGGGCTGTCAGATCCAAGGGACACGAAGGGAAAGTCTCAAAGGGAAAGGAGTTTTGAACAGGCTGGCTGTAAACCAAAACCCAACTGAGGAGAGGCTCCCACTGGGAGGTTGTTTAGCACTTCCTATTTACCACTTGGGGTAACACATGCATACCAGGTTTTCTTTCAGAAAGCTGGCATCTGAGATACTGTCACCCAGCACAAGGTTCAGAAATGTCCGATGGTCCTCGTCATTCTTGAGGTGCCTTTTTTCTCATCTAGCATATTCAGTATCTTTATGTTTCTACTTCCCCCTTTCAACTTCGTTTAGTTCAAAGGTTGCAGATTACAGACAAGAGGCTTAGACTGACCAGCATCCAGGAAAGGTTAAAATGAAGAATGTTTTCTCTGCCCACTATCAGTCCATCCCTCACCTACCACGAGCTCTCTACTGTGGAACATGAGAAACAATTTCGCCTGGATGATTCTTCCAGGAGCAGAGCCTGGTTTGCTTTCTAACTTTGAAAACTGTTAAGACTATTGCTGTGATCATCTTGCATGACCCATTAGGTTTTAGTTTGGGAACGCTATAAAAAGTAAAGCTGGCCGGGCACAGGGGTCACGCCTGTAATCCCAGCACTTTGGGAGGCCAAGGCAGGTGGATCACCTAACGTCAGCCTGGCCAACACAGTGAAACCCCATCTCTACCAAAAAATACAAAAATTAGCTGGGCATGCTGGCACACACCTGTGGTCCCAGCTACTTGGGAGGCTGAGACAGGAAAATAGCTTGACCCCGGGAGGAGGAGAATGCAGTGAGCCAAGACTGCATCACTGCACTCCAGCCTGAGCGATAGAGTGAGACCCCATCTCAAAAAAAAAAAAAAAAAAAAAAAGCAAAGCTACAGATCTTCCAAGACTTCAAGAAGTTGGGAATAAGTCTGTCCTGACAGATGCCCATCTCGCCCTCTGAGGGGAGTTGCCACATTTTGGAATAAGCACACACTACTTGATGACAAAGAACATGAGCTCAACAGTCAATCCAAAATTTGGGGACCGTTAGAGGCTAACCCTTATCCTCTACTTCCATGTAGAGGGAGCTGCACTAGTAATAATATTCTTGACTTCTGGCCAACTTAGATAAAGCAAGTGGGCATACGGAGCCCAGGCTCTTCATCACCTTTTTTTCTGTCAGAGCCATACCACCTATGTCATGCAAATATTGTTAAGCTATAGGTCTGAGGGGGGCAGGATCCCCAGATGGGAGCACTGTCGAAGATGGGAGGCCAAGGGTAACTAAATCTGAGATGTTTAAGATTTAGGCCACATTCTCTAACCTTGTCTTTATCAGTAATACATGTTGTAATTTTGGTTCTCTATCTACTGATTCTTTGGTCTTATTTGTACAGAATTGAAATGGATAAGGAGCACTATTGCCTAGCTCCCTTCAAAGACAACAAAATTATCTACAAAGTCTCAATCTTACTGAACACTCAAAGGCCAAGGCTAAACGATCAAAAAGAAGTAGGTCCAAATAACATTGTTAAACAGACAGCAGGGCCTCAGGCCCACTAGGATGTCTCTGTGCTGAGTCTGAGGCACACAACCAAGACCCCTCAAGTACTTAGGGGAGCACAACCAAGACCCCTCAAGTACTCAGGGGAGCACAAGTGCTCGCAACAGAAAGCCACTCGTGCCCCTTGATTGCTGGGTGAGTACAGAACTGGGCCAAGGTGGGGTGAGGTCAGGAGAAAACAGAGTGATTCACAGAAGGAACTATCAACAGCTCATCAGATACTTGCATCTCCAAGTCACCACCAAGAAGCTGCATGGCGAGCAGCAGAAACCGCCTGCTTCTTTGGTAGCCTATCCTGAATCTGGCTCAATCTGTTAGATTTTCCCATTCTTAAGCCCAGAGTTTGCTCCATGAAACTGAGATCCTTTAAATCCTCATTCTAAAGTCCAAATCTCCTTCAGGCAACAATCCTTCAAAGTCCAGAATAGACTAATCTTGCTCCCACTGCGTCCATTCTTTCGCAGACTTTCAGGGAACTGGCCCAGTTGTTATCAGGAAAGTAAAGCACTGTTAAAGCCCTGGCCGGCCACCTCACAGCAGTGTGCCTTCAGGTGAGTGGTTTAAGCCAATCTCTGTTCAGACATCTTTAAAATGGATAATGACAATAACGTCTACCTATTGCAGAGGATTGATGTGAGGATTATATGAAAATGCAGGTCAAGTGCTTGGCCTGGCTCATAGTAAGCACTCAGTAAATATTAATCCCCTGTGTCGGCTACCTAGAAGGTTCTCAATGCTTCAAAACACACCTATACAAGCCGTGACTGAAAATGTTAGGTGAAGAGAATGAGCAACACACAGCAAGGCCAAGCTACAAACAAGTTATGAACTTCATCCAATAGGCTAGTGTTCATACAGACACTTCAAGGCAAACCAAAAGGTCAAAATACATACAAAAACTCTCATCAGAAACCAGATTTCAAATTTAAGGCAAAATGAGACACTATTATGCAGTCCACCAGATTTTTTAAAATGTTGAAGTCTGACTACAACAAGTATCCTAAAATTAGGGGGAAACTATGCACATAGTGCTGGCAGACCAGTATGGAAAACACAATCTTGTATTAGCTAGTAATGATGAAAACATGAATACCTTGCAATCTAGCAATTCTACTCCTTGGTACATATCCAAGAGCAGACCACCGTACTATCACCTGGGAGTCTGCCAGACAGGCAAATATTCAGGCTTTACTGCAGGCTTACTGAATCAGATGATCAGGACTAGGGCCAGGAATCCCTATTTTAACAACCTTTCTGGTGATTCTCATTTAAGTTTGGGGAACACAGCCCTAGAGTATCACTGGCATTTATACCCAGGTGGCATGCATAAGAATGTTGACAGCAGCAAAAAACTGAAACCACACACCCAAGTCCATCAACAATAAACCAAGTAAGTAAACTGCACCATATTCATAGCATGCAATGCTCTACAGCAGTGAAAATGAACAAATTACACCTACACAACTCAGCTGAATCTTGTAACATAATGCTGAGTAGAAAAAGCAAATCACAGAAAAATACATTATATATACACATGCATGACACATGTATACATCTATGCATGATGTATATACATATATAAAAACGTGTCTCCTCTCTCTCTTTATATATATATTTTTTTATATATATATTTTTTATATATATATATTTTATATATATATATATATATATATTTTATATATATTTATTTTTTTTTTTTTTTTTTTTTCCTGAGACGGAGTCTCGCTCTGTCACCCAGGCTGGAGTGCAGTGAAGCAATCTCAGCTCACTGCAAGCTCTGCCTCCTGGGTTCATGCCATTCTCTTGCCTCAGCCTCCCAGCCTGCCGAGTAGCTGGGACTACAGGCGCCCGCCACCATGCCCAGCTAATTTTTCTGTGATTTTAGTAGAGACGGGGTTTCACTGTGTTAGCCAGGATGTCCTCGATCTCCTGACCTCGTGATCCGCCCGCCTTGGCCTCCCAAAGTGCTGGGATTACAGGCATCAGCCACCGCACCCAGCTGTCTCCTCTCTATAAAGAATATATACATAGATGATAAAACTACAAAGGAAAGCAATGAATAAATGTTAGAAAAATCCAGACAGTAGTTATCTCTGGGAGGAGAGAGGGGAATGGACGCAGCACTCTGGGGATGTCCAAGGTAGTAGGAATATTCTGTTTTCTTAACCAGGCTGGTAGTTATACGGATGTACTTTATATGCTTTAATTGTCCTTTAAATTGTACACATACGCTTTACAGACTTCTCTATCATATCACACTTCACAATAAAAAGTTATTTTTAAAAAGGGATCTTCATATATACATATATATATATATATAAAAAATACAAACGGATGTCAATCTGCTTTCATTTTTTTTCTGCCTGGATTCAAATACGTATCAAACCTAGAAACACAGGCCCTGACATGAGGCTACTTGCATTTAAACCCCAGCTCCAACATTTAACACAACAACCTTGCACAGCTCAGATAACCTTGCCATGCTTTGGTATCCTAATATGTAAATTACGTATATTGGGGAGGAATTTAACGGGTTAACACATGCAAAGTGCTTTGTATCGCGTCTGGTACATAGTAATTACTAAAATAATGAAAAGCTATTATTAGGATAGAAAGATACTAAGTTAAAGGCAACATTTCCTGCATCTAATCGTCAATAAACCATCGGCATCTATGAGGACAATGAATCCACCTTCCCTGTTTTCCCAGATGCCGTGCTGGCATCAACCAATACGGTACCATTACACTCAACCCTCTCCTCTACGGGCTTGTCATCATCATGTTAAAAGCATTCAGAGGCTAAGTAACTTTGATTCTAGCCTAGTCTCAAAACACACACAAACACACACACACACACACACACACGCGCGCGCGCACATGGATCCTTATTAGCATACGAAAAAATTAAATTACAGAAACAAGAGACAGATCTAGGAGGAGACACCAGAAAAGCTCCTATCTGATATACCTGTTGTTTCCAAATCAAATCACTGGCAGAATTAACACTCTACATACACTAATGCCTTTCCCTAATTATAAAGACAGTGGAATTGTATCAGCCTAGATAACATCTGTTAAAATTTAAGGAGGATTATTAAAATATTTGCCCTTCAATTGTGGTTTCCAAGTGTGGTTGATGGAACACTGGTAGTAGGTAGTCCCTGCAGAGCTATAATTTATCTGGTTGTCACACTGAACATAGAACAAAGTCTTGCATGCATTAAGTGCTCAAACTTATTTAAACAATTACATTATCCATTGATTGTGTTTGTGTAAAACCACGGTTAATGACCAGGTCCCCAAATCTTCAAATAAATATACAACATCTTGCTCACTATATGAAAGCACTTCTCTTTCTATTATTATTACTATTATTAGAGTCAGAGTCTTCCTCTGTTGCCCAGGCTGGAGTGCAGTGGTGTGATCACAGCTCACCGTAACCTTGAACTACTAACTCAAGTGATCCTCCTGCCTCAGCCTCTGGGGTAGCTGGGACTATAGGTGTGCACTACCACACCCAGCTAGTTATTTTTTGTAAAGAGGGAGATCTCACTATATTGCCCAGGTTGTTCTCAACGTCCTGGGGTCAAGCTATCCTCTGGCCTCAGCCTCCCAAAGTTCTGGAATTACAACTGTGAGCCACCACACTCAGCCTGAAAGCACTTTTCTAAGTGATTTATATATGCGCGCGCGCACACACACACACACCCATTTATTCTTGATAACCACCTTATGATAGATACTATTTATTACCCCATTTTACAGATGGGCATACTGAGACAGAAATATCAAATGTGTTGTCCAAGTCCACACAAAAAACAAGTGTCAGAGCCAGGGAACCAATGCAAATCTGGCTCGAGTCCCCAATCTTAACACTGTGTCACACTGCTTCTTCAGGCTACTAAGTCAGTGTAACGTAAGAGAAAAGACAGAAAAAGATTTAGAAATCCACAGAAATGATGCACTTGATTAAAAAAAGCATTTCAGTTCAGAAAAGCAGAAACTTTAACAAATGCTAAATGTATTATTGTGTGTATATATATCACCATGTATACAAAATCTAGGCAAAAAAATAAAGCAAGACCTCCTTCCACAAAACACATAGAAAAGTAAATTTCAGATAAATAAAATATCCATATGTGAAAACACAAACAGATAAGTAATATCTGACATAGTATGAGGTTTGAGGAAGCTGTCTTTGGAAATGGACAGGCCTCAATTTATATGACTGCTTACCCACCAAAGAGGAGTATTTCAGACACACTCACATATATATGTATGTCTGTATTTTAATTACGAAGAACCAAGATTCACGAAAATAAGGAATCACAATCTTGACAGTATCTATTATATATAAATACTTAAAGTAACCTTTCAAAATGCTTTATTTTCCACCCTAAAATGTTATAAGCAATCTGCAAAATAATCCACTGTTATCTACGTTTGAGTACACCGCTACCTCCCTTTAAAACACAGCTTCATCAAGAAGGCCTCAAATAAAGGGAAGGATCATAAACCAAATCATGAATTTAACTCGGTTTCATTTACAAGGTACTTAATTCTAAATCAATTTGTAAATTAAATCAATGGTTATAATATTCTCCCCAAATGTTCTTATCTGTCAAACAGTAAAGATAGCACTGTGAAGAAGACGTAATGCCCTCAAACACAAACACCGTATGTACATAATTACTTTTATGGTAGAAAACCAATGTATGGAGGCAAAAGCAAGTGAAATACAAATTACCTATCAATAAGCTAAGGCCACACCAAGAGCACAATCTTTAAATTACGGTAAAATTAAGTCCACAAGTGTAAGAAGATAAATAAATTAGAGAAGCTTTGAAGCCAACAAATCCTTGGTGGGCAATTACCTATGGAATTTGATTCCTCAAGTCTTCATCATTATGCGTGGAATCCTCTACCAGCAATCTAGAGCTATTAAACCATTATAAACAGAAAAGGCCTCCAGATAGATAGATCCTGGGACAAATGTGGGCAACCTGCATCCCTCCTGGCAGACTCTCAGATCTTTAAAAAAGATACACAAACATAAAAAAAAAGGTAAATGGAACCCAGATACACACAGTGTGTGGAATTAGAAACCCCTCAATGTAACCTTTCCAAAATTAAAAACAAAAACAAACTGGGTAAAGCCTTGTTGAAAACTGGGTCACCAGTAAGCTCAGAGAACGTATTAAGAAGCATTGCTGAAAAGATTAGCGTCTGTTAACACCTAAATCTTCTGATTAAAAACTTCAGGTCAGAAAGATCATTTAGTTCTTTGTCTCCACTCTCCTTCTAATAAAAGGAAGGACAAGAGAGACTATAACTTAACAGAATTCCAAATGTCTTTGGCATTTGGCTGAAGTGATATTGACAAACTACCAGAACTACGGCAAAAGACATTGTAAGAAAACTCACAAAAGGTATTTAGTGGCTTGACACCATAAATGTGCAAGTGGCCTTTAGCTGCAAAAAACGATTAATCTTTCCATTTTAAACCAATTTTCAACCTCCTTACCTCCAATATATTTCTATAGTGTCCATAAGTCTTTCCTAATTTTGTGACAATTACAAATACATATGATATAAATATGAGAAAGATTCTGTGTACTGAGTGGAAGATGCCAAACACAAAAGAGAATATGGTTTCATAAAGTATAAATAAGCAAAAACATCATGCTGTTGGTAGTCAAATAAATAGTTACCACTGAGGGATGTTAAAATTGGAAGGGGGTACCGGTAAAATTCTGTCTTGATTCAGTGGTGATTAACTAGTATGTTCCATTTAGAAACATTTAGCAGACTGTCCACTTCTATGTACAATTTCCTGTATGCATTTGACACTTCCATAAAGTAAACATATGTGTATTATACATATTTAATCTTAATTTTGAGTTCCCTAAAATACCGTACCAGGAAGCAGGATATTAGAACCCAATCGTGGAAGTGTTGACACCAAACAGACTTTACCAAGAGAGTGAGTGCCAAAGGCTAATATTTTCACTGCAAAAACAGACTTTTCTTTATTTACTCAACCTGAGAGCCATGAAGAATGAACTTCAGACTTTGAAAGTCTGTGTTAACCAATTAAGACAACAAAAGGAAAAATAATAACAAAGTGGTCACAGTTTCTAGTTTATTAAAGATTTATGTTAAGTGGGGGTGGGGCGATTATATCCCCCTTAAACTTAGTGAATGTATTTTTTTAGTCCTTAATTTCAGGTTCCACTTAATAGTTTCCCAACAAACAGACATTTCGTGCAAGATTACAGTCAAGCCAAGTGTATCCACCCACCAACAACAGGTCAAGTTACAAGTAAAATAGTTCTAGGTTTTTCCCAGCAGCAAACAAATCAGTATCTGTACGCAGTTACTCTACAGAATATTCACTGGAACTTGTCTGTAGGGGGTCATTTTGAGATGTGGACATGTATATTAAAATACGGCAAATAACTTTATCATAGTGTGAGAAAAAGTAATGCAAAGTTCAAATATGGAAAATATTTGAACATTAAACATTAAAACTTCTCAAAAATTGGTGGTGGAATATCTTGCATTTACTTTCACACTGAATATGGAAAAAAAGAGTTTCAAAAAAAATGTGTAGTCTGTGGCCTGAGAGTTTATAGGCTTTCAGAAAGTATTTTATGTTCCAAGATTCATATATTATTTTGGAGTACTTACCAGCATATTATTTGTTGATCAAAACAATTAGAAGAACTTTTAAAAACTGATTATGAATGCTTCTAAAATGTTTTCTCTCTCCTAGAGACCATATGAAAAATGAATGAAAATCTTAACCAAGCATTATGTTTTGGCTTCAGATGCCAAAAGAAAGTAAAATATTTAAGGCCAAGGTTAAACAGAGAGTGTAATTCAAAAGTTAATTATTTAAAGAAAAAAAAATCAAGTAAGTAGAGAGAAACTCTTCTTTATTGTGATATTCATTCTCTGGGTATTATACAAAAAGGGCTGCAGTCTGATAAAGAGAGAAACTCGTATGCTTTGTAGTCAAACCCAACTTGAATATGACAAATATGGTTTTATTCTGGATTCTCATCATATTCAAAATGTTTGAGTTCCAGTTTTATCACCTCTAAAATGAGAACAAAACCACCTATCTCATAGTTATAGAGACAATGAACTGAAACATAACAGTTTCCTTCCCTGACATTAAAAATACTTAATTTCTGAGGTTTAATACTACCAGACATTGGCTTGAAAAACTCTTTAAACAGGTAGCAAATACCTAGTTTCAAGAGTTTTCTCTGCTGTATTTGCTCTACTGAGTTCTATGAATGACCTACTGACAATTACCAAATATAAAATAAATTGGGAAATGTCTTAAAACTGCAGATGTGGGAAAAAACTAAAAGGACAATCCTTACAACCCTTAATGAAAGCAGTAACATCAAAGTCCGATAGTGCAACAGAAGAAAGTTAAGAAAACTCAAAGTGTATTTTAGTAATGAAAGGAGAAAAGAGTCATTTTTACATTTTTAGTGCCAGTGATTTCTGGAATAATAAACACTCCAAACTATGCACTTGTTAATTTACTTTTTAAAACTAATTATTTAATCTACCCAAAATTAAATAACATATCAGAATGGAAAAAAATCTGGGCATACATGTTTTAAATTATAATGGCCAATTAATGTTTTAATTACACAAAAATCAGTATTAAAATTAAAACTACAACATATGGGAGTATGTAAGTACACTATCTAATTTTTAAATTATAGGTAGGTATATTTTATGAAAGAAAATCTAAGAACAGATCATGGATCAAACATCTCTCCATTATAACTGCCCTATCACATTTATAATAGCAACTCTTTTTAAATAGCTCAAGCTGGCCGGGCGCGGTGGCTCAAACCTGTAATCCCAGCACTTTGGGAGGCCGAGACGGGCGGATCACGAGCTCAGGAGATTGAGACCATCCTGGCTAACACGGTGAAACCCCATCTCTACTAAAAAATACAAAAACTAGCCGGGCGAGGTGGCGGGCGCCTGTAGTCCCAGCTACTCGGGAGGCTGAGGCAGGAGAATGACGTAAACCCGGGAGGCGGAGTTTGCAGTGAGCTGAGATCCGGCCACTGCACTCCAGCCTGGGCAACAGAGCGAGACTCCATCTCAAAAAAAAAAAAAAAATAGCTCAGGCTGCTTTAAAGCATTATACAACTAATTCTCCCAATGCTACTTTGAAAAACCCAAGTTAAACTGCTTCCTTAATCAAGGCAGTGGGCACACTAGAACTCTAATTCCTATACTAAATGTTCTTCTGTCTCTCCCGTTCCTGATACTAGTAAGGTCTACTTTCAATTACACTTCCACCACTGGAACAGATGAAAAGTTAAACATTCAATCAGTCAGGAGAATGTGAAATATTACCACAGTTTGCCTAACTAGTATAACATCTCAGGCACTGAGAACTCAGCACAAAGTGGTTATTCCAACATGTCAGCATGGAAACTTACCCATTATTTAGCTATCCATTAATTCAGCCAATCTTCCTCTGGATCTACTTATAGCTCAGGCTGCTATAGGTTGTTCTAAACCTAACTTGGATTGTCCTAGTGTTAGGTTATCTCCATTCTTAATTCTACTGTTTGACTGTATATTCCTCAGTGGCAGCTTATAGTGTGGTCTGTGTCAAATTAACCCTCATTCAGAAGCCTGAAATCCCCATTTATTTTGGTTGTCCTTCTCCGTAACTTTTTTTTTTTTTTTTTTGAGATGGAGTCTCGCTCTGTTGCCCAGGCTGGAGTGCAGTGGTGTGATCTCGGCTCACTGCAAGCTCCGCCTCCCAGGTTCAAGTGATTCTCATGCCTCAGCCTTCCAAGTACTTGGGACTACAGGCATCCACCGTCACGCCTGGTTAATTTTTTGTATTTTTAGTAGAGACTGGGTTTCACCGTGTTAGGCAGGATGGTCTCCATCTCCTAACCTCATGATCCATCCGCCTTGGCCTCCCAAAGTGCTGGGATTACAGGCATGAGCAACAGTGCCTGGCCCTCTGTAGCTTTTTTAGGTGCATGACTATTTCCAAAACATGAGGTGGCTTAACAATCGCTTTCTTGAACCTAAACTAGTAGAAAATGTTTTGTTCCCTACAGCAGAGGTTATTAAATTTAGCTTCACATTATGCCATAATTTATTAAATCATTTCTTACTTATGGACTTTTAGAGATCAAATAATCCAATCTTTTGTAATCATAAGCAATACTTCAATGAATATCTTCATATATGTGTCTATACCGGTGTTTGTCATAAATACATGCATACCTGTACAAAAAAAAAAAAACTAGAGGCGGCCAGGAGCAGTGGCTCATGCCTGTAATCCCAGCACTCTGGGAGGCTGAGGCAGGCGGATTACCTGAGGTCAGGAGTTCGAGACCAGCCTTGCCAACATGGTGAACCCTCATCTCTACTAACATACAAAAATCAGCTGGGTGTGGTGGCACATGTAATCCCAGCTACATGGGAGGCTGAGGCAGGAGAACTGCTTGAGCCTGAGAGATGGAGGATGTAGTGAGCCAAGATTGTGCCACTGCACTCCAGTCTGACCGAGCGAGACTGTCTTAAAAAAAAAAAAAAAAAGCTACAGGAGAACTTGACAAAGGGCCATATTTTTAATGTTGACCCACTTATATTTTTAATGTTGACCCCATCACTCAATTCAATGGCTCTCCTGAACGCTATCTTCTCTCAAAGAAACATGAGCTCATAAAACTAATAAAATAAATAATTTTTAGTCTCAGTAATATTACACTTACCTTCCTTTAAGCCTAAACCCCTCCACCAAACCGTTTACTTTTACTAGCAAAGGTAGCACAGCCAATGAAGAAAATTTTAAGTTTAAAATTCAGGCATATAAAAAATACAGATGACTTTAAACCTATCGCTTATGATAAACTATAGTTAATAAATCTTCAAAACTCACACTCTACCACTCCAAGTATCTGAAAATTCTTACATTTTAGGCTGAAAAAAAGCCTTTCCACAACCTTCGAAAAGAAGAGGTGTTTGAGATATTTTTTGAGTAGCCCCAGAAATCATGCAACTGTACAGTCTCTTAGAGATCAACTAATCCAACTAGGCCCAAGATTTTACTGCTGAGGAAAATGAGGTCTCAGGAGTTTAAGAGAGTAGACTACATCTGGATGAGGTCAGAACCCCATGCTTCCTTCCCTTGACACTAGCTCTTGCCCTTGACACTACACAAGGGGGCATTCACTTGCACAGATCAGTTATTATACTGTTGGTGCCTAAACCATCTTTCATGACATAATCAATTATTGATTGATACTTCATATCAGAGTCTACTCAGTGTTGCAGGAGACTCATATGTATATAGCAGTCCTCAACATACATTTGGGGTGTGTGTGTGTGTGTGTGCATGTGTGTGTATGCAATCCAAGGGCCTGAGTGCTGTAAGTACAGTTGGAAGCAGACAAGGAAGTGCACTGAATACCAAAGAGTGAGTAACAAGGAATAAAAATTTAAGCAGAAATTAATCTAAATTTTCCTTAGACTCTATTATAACATAAATCATAATCTTTAAATCTACATCTGTCAAAAAGTCTCATTTAGCTTGTGAATTCACCTTGCTCTGCCTACTTTAGACCCATCACTCCATATATGCAGAAGATATAACTCTTACCAAAACATTAATCTGTATATACCTCTTCCTTGGCATGGATAGGGTTGTTTAATTAAAACTTACATGTATTTAGTTAAATACAAAGACTAGCATCTGCTCAAATTAACTGATGTCTTTTTCTGAAAAATTAAAATGAAATTTTAGTAGGGAAAAAACAAAAATGTGAGACACAGTGATTTGTTGGTACCAATTATGTTTCAACTTAAAACTCTCAACCCAACTTGAAAATACTTAGGTTCTAGCAAGGATACTGCTGTCAGAGGGAAATACTTACTCAGATGATTATCCAAATTTAAAAATCTATCACGTTTTTAAATGGCTGACAAAATCCACCACCAAATCCAAGCACTGCCTAAACTTGATTACTTTTTTGTATTTGAGCCAAAAGAACAAATCTGAATGTTAACCTGGGAAAAATGGTAGTGTATATACAAACACAACACTTCTTAAATAACAGCTCTGATTTTTAAGAATCACTCTTGTAACTTCATAATATCCCCTTGAAAACAAGATGGGGATTTTAATCACTTAGGATTAAAAAAAAAAAAAAACAGGATTTAAAGCAAGATTAACTGTTGCTTTAAGTCTTGACATTTCCCTATTAATAACCCTAAAGCTTAATGAAGCACAGCAGATTTAAGAATTGAAATTTTTAATGAAAAAGAAAATTAAGGACAGTTTGCTGCTCTATACTATCATGAAAATAATCTGCTCCAGAAAGACTTTAGACTCTACATGTAAAAACAAGACATATCTAAAACGTATTTCCTCGTAAAATCTCAGTCTGAACTTTTAGAAGGTTAGGGCAGACTTTCATGAAAGTATAAAACTCAGAAAGTATCTAAAGCTTAATATGTAGTGTTTTAAAAACAAGTAAAGATATACAAAATACTGTTTTTCAAATTACACCTAGTATGTTTGCAACCTACTACCTATTAGTAATGACCGCCATGCCTCAAGTTAAGAAAAGCACAGAAATACACATAACTTTGTCTAGTAACTAAAATAAACTGAACACCAACTAAGTTAACTCTTCTTATTTTCACAAGAACTCATGTTTCAAAGTACATGAAAATCAAATACATACTGAGAATAAACACATGCTTTACACTTAAGATGACTGAATCCTTGCCACATTCTAGAACAAAGCTGCTTTTTATGTATGCTTCATATGTTGAATATTAATCTCTTTAAAATCTGTACCTAATAGGTGAAAAACACATAAGGTTTATGCATCTTTTTCCCAAGGTCCTCACGCAGGGTTGAAACCAGGATCTATGTGTTAAGTCTTAGAACTCCGAATTTCTATGAACATTAAAATACTGTCCTAGATGCCCCATAACCCATACAAACGTATTTAAATTAGAACATGGGGGTTATGCAATTAAGATGTGAACCAGAAAAACAACACAGGTTTCTAATATATTAATTAACTAGGTCAATGGTAAAAGCAACATTAATTTTTTTTTCTTAACCATAAACCTATGTAAGAATTTGAAAGTCACTTGTATTATTTAAAGGGAAAGCTGGTTATAACTTTGTGATATAATATTTTATCTTTTTATCAGGTAGGCTGAATGCTCAAATTCGGATTTTTTATTGTAAAAAACGCTAATATCTTAAAATGAGAAAGACTAAAGAAAATATTGATGTTGATCATCATAATATGCAAAATTGACTAGAATTATGTAAATCTAGGTGACAGACTAACTAAACTAATAATTTCTCAAAGTAAAATAACGTAGACACTTCAGTTAACAAAGGCACAGAGTCCTATGAATATTTAGCTTGTATTAAAAAAAAAAGGGTGCTCCATATCTGCACTAATAACCTATGCATTCTCTTTTCTGAAACTATGGGCTGCTTAGTCTGTAATTTAAAAAAAAAAAGGAAAAAAAAAAAAACCCTAGATTGCTAACAGCAGCTGACTGCAGAGCAGCCACTTTCACCTTGGAGATAGAGCTTTGTTGTTCTGGCGTGTAAAGCAGACCATTAGCACAAAGTCATTTCTAATCTCAGTTGTACAATCCACATGGTGCACTTAACCCTAAAACTCATGTGGCATAAACTGCTCTGCTTCCACTCCTAATGACCTTTCAAATCATTCAGCGTTACTGCTTGACTTGTACTCATGAATTAGAGGACTGCCAAATAACTTGATGACAAAGGTAAAATTTCGCCTTTCCTGAAGGTTTAAAAAAGTCAACACTGGTATAGAAGAAACTGAACGTACAACGGAAAAGAAAAGCACATTATTTTACGCTTATAAACGATATTTTTAGAAATGCTTAAGAAAAAAATGACAGAAAATTCACACCTGACTTCAAGGCAGATGACTAAAACAGAAAATGAGACTGCTCCACTTGTAACACACAGTAAAGATTTCCCACAGTATTCATGACCAACAAATGTCTCTTCGTGTCCTAACTTCACTGAACAGTATTCAATTAAAACTTACTTTTAGATGAAAAAGTTTGTGAAAATAAACATCTGCTGCTGGATTTACACTGAGGATTTACTGTCTGTAAATAAGACGACCCAATACTGTCCAAAAATTTACGTTTTTAAAGATTTTAAAAAAATGTATCACATCTCCTTCGTTAAAAAAAAAAAAAAAAAAAAAAATCCTAATACAGGAGTCTTAAGTTTGTCTTGCCTTCCTTTTAACTTCAAACACTTTAGAAACAGGACTTTTTTCCTTCTTCCTCCTTCAGCCTAACCTCTTTAATAAACCCCATTTTTAAAGAAGAAACAATAAATGAAATGACACGAGGTGAAAGAATGAGGAGTGTGCGCTGGGAGAATAAAGGGCGGTTTTATAACAGGAGGTACTTTTGTTAGCAAGTGACTGGCAGGTCTCCTCCCCCAAGTTAGAAGGAATTCCATGCACTCTCCAAAACTGCAAAGGCCAAAAATGTCTAGTCTAATAGTTCTGAAATCCCCGAGACAGGAGAGAGCCCAGTGGGGGATGGCGAGGGGGGAAGGGGAGAAAGACCGGTAGGAGACTAAAGAACAAAAGAAGAAATTCAAGAAAGGGGAAAGCAACGCCGAGACCCTGGCGGCCTGGGAGGCAGGGGTGGAGAGAGACAGAAAGTGAGAGAGCACGACCCCGGGAGGACAGCGTGGAGCAGGGCAGGGCGAGGCGTGCCGCACCATGGCGCACCATGGACAGGGCTCCGCGCGGCGGCGGCCCACACCCGTCTAGGAGGTGGCGGCAGAAAGCGCGAGAGACTGCGGGCGCCAGCCCCATCCCGCCCCCGCCCCAGCAGCACTCACCCCTCGGCGGGCCGGAGCGCACCTGGCCCTGACCCGTGAAGACCACGGAGCGGGGCAATCCACACCACCTGTCCCCACCCCCGGAGCAGACACTTCCGAGCTGCGTCCGCACTTTTCGGGGCTGCCAGCTGGCAGGAGACCACCCCTCCCCCTGCCCCGAGGGCGATACCAGGGGGCCCCTCCGCGGATTTTTCCTGCCCCGCGGCGAGGGCGGGCACGCCCCTTTCTCGCAGCCTTCTAGGGACCCCACGGCAGGCGGAGACTGACTTGGGACCAGGGCACTGTGCCCGCCCAGCTAGAGGGTCCCGGCCGAAGCTGTGCGAAGTGGCCTCCAGGCCTGGGCTGGCTGGTCAGGAGGAGCCTAGGGGCATCCTCGGCTTGGAGGCGGCGGAAAGTTGGGCTGCCGCTGGGCTGGGGACCCGCGGCGCGCAGCGTCGAGAGAACCTGCGCCCGGACTGGAGCAGGTGCTTCCTGCAGCGGAGGAGCCTCTTAGTAGAGATTAAATGAAAAGGCTCGCTGGCGCTCTCCCGAGGGTATGAAAAGTACGGAAGGCTCCAGGCGAAGGCGCCCCCGGGGCGCATGTAGGGCACAGGCAGCCGGACAGATAGAGGAGCAGCCGCGTAACGGAACTTCTCGCCCGGGCGGGGGGGGGGGGGGAGAAATGGGTGCGAGAGGCCAGACTGGGTCTGGAGGCAGGCGCGGACCGGCAGAGACTCCTCCGGGAAAGAGGGCCAGATTTTCTTTCCAGGTGGGACCGACACAGAATATTGTGAGGGCAAGAGAAGAAGAAAAGGAGGCAACTCCAGACTGGGATAAAGACAATAGGACAGTGGAGCCCTTGGGCACCGGGAGGCGCACGGGTGCAGGGTGGGGTAAGGCGGAGGCAAGTCCCGTAACTAAGACACCAGAGTGAGAATTCCTACTGTAAACTCGTGACCCATCCCTGCAGAAATAAACAACAACAACAAAAAAATGGAGCAAAGTACCATGCGAGGGGCGAAAGGCACAGAAAACTGCAAAACCTGGGAGTTACCCTGCCTCACCCTTCTGCTTCCTGGGGACACCCCCCTCGAGCTTGCTCGGCCCCGAAGGAGGAGCAGAGGGGACCCACAATCGGGCCCCTAGAGCCCCGTCAGGAAAGGCACGAGAGACCTGCTGGCCCCGGGCAACCCTGCCCCGGCGCCCAGCCGGAGCCTGATGCCTGCGCAGCTCCCGGCCGCGCGGCGCGGCGCGGCGCGGCACCTCCCTTCCCGGGTGCGCAGCCCGGCCCCGCAACGGCGCGGGGAACAAAGGGACCCGGCGCCGCCCGCCCCACCCCGCCCGTGGCCCGGCCCGCGGGGACTGCCGCGTACCTGAAGCAGGGCCGCCAACAGCGGCAGCAGGGTCCGCAGCGCTCCCGCTATCCGGCACATGGAGGCGGAGAGGGGCCGAGCGAGGAGCCGGAGGCGGCGGCAGCGGAGGCAGCGGCAGCACCAACAGCGGCGCGGAGAAACGGCTCCAGGCAGTTTCCACCCCCTTCCCTTCCCCTCCCCTCCCCACCCCCTTCTTCGCTGCTCTCCGCTCCCCGCCAATGGAGAGCGAGCTGATGACAAATAGCGGGCCGCGGAGTCCGCGGGACTCGCACCAGGAGTAATAAAACAGACCCAGAGATCAAGGAGCTGGGGAGGGGGGCGGGGGAGCAGGGCGGGCGAGCGTGTGAGTGTGAGCGTGTGTGTGTGTGTGTGTGGAGGCGGCCGCTGTGGCAGCGCAGGCGGCTCGGCTCCGGCCCGGAGCGCAGCGGAAGCCGCGAGGGATGCAGTGGCGGGGACCTTGGCCGGTGGAGGATGCGGAGGTGGAAGTGGAGCGGATGGCGTTCCCCAAGAGCTCCGCCACGCGAGGCTTCGGGCTCGTGGTTTTGCTTCCTCCGGGTCCCCGCTCCAGGGCCGCTCGGCGCGACGAAGACGCCGGAGACAGCGCCGCGGGGAGGGCGCTCCGGGCCGTGCGCGCTGCACCCACAAAGAGCAGCAGTCCCGCCACCCGGCGCCTCAGCTGCGTGGGGGCCGAGGGCCGCGTCTCGGCTCCTCTTTCCGGTGCCCCGGCGAGTTGGAGACTGTTCTCCGGCCTTGGCCGCAAGGGGGTGAGGCGAGGGGCCGGCGCGGCCGCTCCCGCCGCGGCTCCGTCCCGCGCAGCTGCCGCCGCAGCCGCCCCTGCTGCCCGCGCACCGGCACCCGCCCGCCGGTCCTCGCCCTGCGCCGCTCACTCGCGCGCGCCGCCCTCCGTCGCCGACCGCGCACCCCGCTCGGCCTCCGCTGCGCGACCTGGGCGAGGCGCCGCCGCTCTCCCCGCGCTCGCCGCACGCGCTGCCTGGCTGCGCGGCCCGCTCCCCTCTCCTATCCCTCCCGCCGCCGCCGCCGCCGCCCTCGCCCCCGCCTCCCTCCTCCGCCGAGCTTCCCCGCCCGCGTCGTGGCCAATCGGAGGCCACCAAGCTGCGGCTGTAGCCGGCCGGATCCGCGGCAGCCGCCCGCCCCCGCCCCGCCGAAGCGCCCCGTATTTTGCTGCAGCCCGCGGGGGGTCGCCGGAGGGAAGCCTGGGGTGCGCCGAGCACCACCCCGGCAGGTGGAGGGGCTGCGGGAAATAAAATAACTTGGGCAGGAACTTGATTGGTAGCAGGTTCATCTTTGGTCCGCGGTGGGGAATCTAATGGAGATGAGGAATGGTGAGCCGGTGGGGGGGGGGGGGGGGTGCATCCTTGGGAGCCTAACGCACGCTTCTTTATTTTGTCGTTCTTAAAAATGGGTAATCTTTCCTGGCAGGGGCAGACACAGCAAACTAAGGACGCAGGCCAAGCTCATCCTAGCTATTGTTGTCTGAGGCGCTCGCCCGGAGCCACCTGCGGGCGGGGGAGGGCGGAGGCCGCGGCTTCTCTCTGGAGCTCGCACCTCCAGCTCCCACCCTTGTGGATGTGCTGGAACAGCCCAAGTTTTTGTGTTCTTGGTTTGTTTTCTTTTGTCCCCTCTGGGAGTTTGAGAGTGCATGTTTGTTATTTTATTTGAAATTTCACGTTTTCTATTACTACCCGTTAGTGGTACTGTTCACATTTGGGGCCAACAGTTTCAGGATACTTTTATCCCCTCCTCCCACCCCGAACAGCAAATAAATTAAAAAAAAAAAAAAAAAAAGGAGAGACTAAAAGCCGGAACTCGTGAAAACAGGATTATCTAAAAGATAAAATGACTGATACAGAATTCTCACCGTGTAAAGGGTTTCTGCTGGCTTCCTTTAAGGCATGAACTTGGAGTGCAACACAGTGAGAGACTTTACAAGTTTGAGTCACAAGCATTTGTGGAATGGAGCGGGGGATGGGGAGCAGTTTTTGTGTTTTTTTTGTTTTTTCTAATTCTGGTGAGGTAATAAATCGTCCGGAACGTTTTTAAAAAAAAGGTTTACAAGTAAATAGAAATACCCGTTTTATCTAAGCTTTTCAACACTTGGGAGGTCGGTGAAGTTCATTGCAGTAAATGAATATTTTCTGTCTTTATTGCTTGTTTTTCTGCTTTGGGTAACTGAAGTATTAACATTATTTGAGTTTCAAGATACCGATCATTTAAGAATTTGATGATGAACCTTTAAAAATCAGCTACTAATTTCTTGACATAACTGATGCAGCTTTTAATAATATACTGTTGCTGGCTAGGCTTTTAAAAATTTAATATTCATAGGGAGGCTTATTCAATTTTAATTAAAACATAATATTGTAAGTTTTTTATGAAACAAAATTTTTCCTGGATTTTCTTCTCAAAAGAATAAGAAAGGTTATGTTAATTAAATTTAAAAGATGAGATGAAACACTTAGCTAATATAGTAATCAGAACTGCTTGTTCTTACCCTTTCTCTTCTTTTTTTGCTAGATATTATTGTCATACTATTGCTAATCATCCTAAAAGTTATCTTTGCAATAGAGTATTTATAAATTATGCTTTCTGGGAGTCATGCAAAATAATAGTAAAAATTCAGTTGAGATATGGGGATATGTTTGTTGTATTCCAATGTGAGATGTAGAGATCTCATCTCCATGGCTAAGATTTAAGCTTCGACCCTCGACGTGAGGTTTTGATTGCATCCTCATCACTCCTAGCAGTACCCATTGATGTTTATTACCATTGTGATTAATTTAAAGGTAGAACAAATTTCAGCATGAGTAACTCTTTCTTGTTAGTAGTATTTACTTGAAGCTTTAAACATTATGTCCCTTATAAATTAAACGCTTATGATTTCAAAATCTCCTTTGGAATGGCTGTCAGTCAAGGAATTCTCTGATTCCAACAGTTTTTGATCCTTTAGGTAAGCACTTGCAGCATTTTTTAAAAGTTCAGTTTTCATGCCTGTCACTCCTCAGTGGTTGTGAACTATTTTAGAATCTTGCCTCATTTTAAGTTGATCACCTGGTCAGCCAAATTTTGCTAATAATAATAGGCCTCTGATTACAAGAAGGAATAGTCTAGTCTAAAATCATGCTGTTGGAGACTTTGTGCATCCATTTGATGTTAATGAAGGTAGATCTGGTGTTGACTATGATATCCAAACACAGCTTTACTTCAGCAATACCATACCTAAGATTAGGTAATGGGGCCATTCATTGTCCTGGGCAAGGGATAACCAAACTCACAGATTTTTAGCTCCTGCTCAAAGCATTACTTGTCTGAAGACTGGTTTTCCATCAGCCTATAGAACTCCAGGGATGTAGGGGATTGTCAGTGACCCAGTGAAGCAACCAGGAGGTATTAGGTGTTGGATGGGTGGAGACAAGAAACAAGTATATAATAATATAAAACATGACTGCGTTCACACATCAAAAATCAACCTAATCCTTCATTTCTGACCTGTGGAGTGATGCCTGTTTACTACAAGAGGTCTGCAGAGCATTATGGAAAGACTGATTAAATGATGTACTCTGAACACATGGCCAGTTTTTATATGTATGCAGAGGTCACGATGATTCATTTCTAAGCATTCATTTTTATATATGTGTAGTTTTTATATGTATGTAGAGGTCATGATGTTTTTTTCTAAGCATTTCGAAAATCGTAATAATTTTTGTTCTGGTGTGTTTTGTCAGACAGGAGATGCTAAATGTACAAATTCACCATGTGGGTGTTTGTGTACAAGGGTTCTTGCTTTGGACATAAATGCTCAACAGTAGTAGTCTAATCTGGAACCTCCTCTCCCCTACCTCCCCTTCCCTATCCCCTATAGATATACACCTCAAAGACAGGCTCCACACTTATCTTTGTCTCTGACACCTAGTGCAGTGTCCTTCCCAAATGTTGAATGAAGACCCCCTTCTCCACTCTTCCTCCTCTCCCTGTCTTCAGAGCAAACTAGGATTGTCCCTCTCCGTTAGAAAGTACCCCTCAAATTACATTTTCTCCCTAATTAGCTTTAGTGTACAGTAAAGCTGACTTTCCCTGGGTAATATCCCTTTCATAGAGTCATAGAATGTTCTAAACGAAACATTAAAGATGGTCTTTACAACCCCCTCATTTTACAGATGGGACACCCTGAGACTTAAAAAGGTACACAAGGCCACCAGCTGGCAAGTAGGGAATGCAGAATGGGACCCAGGTTCCCTTACTACCACTCTTACCTATGCTCTTTACCTTATTCTGGGAAGTTCCTTTAACATTGAAAAATTCAACTATATGGGATGAGAGGGAGATTTTTCTTTTTAAAGAAGAAAATAGAATGATGCTAGGAATTTGTCTACTGTTTCTCTCAAGTTTTTTGTTCTTCAAAGTATGTGTGAAATGGAGGACATTTATTTTCACTGCTCTCAGTTTTCATATGCTTTTCTTAGTGTGATCATCTTGTCTTATTTATTGTGATTTTGGTATTTAAAGATCCGTATCTTTGATACAACCTGACTGCTAAACACAAGCTAGCCGTTCATCTGTTGCTCGGAGAAGTAGTGATCTGATCCAATATTAGAAAAAAACCTGGCTACTTAAAAAAAAAATCTGCTCTTGTTTGAAGATATTATTTACTTACTGTTTTTCAATATTTGAAAATTAAAATCAACATCTTCATGGAAAATATAACCAAAAAAGTAACTCGAAGTAAGTTATAAAGTTGCCAGATGAGCAACTCAACAGAAGTGAGTAATTCATAAGCAGGCCCTGAATTACAAGGAACCCCACCAAACAAACAAACAAACAACAGAAAGAAAAAGAATCCCATTCTGACTCTGGAAGGTAGAGGGGTATAGTATAAGAAACAGATACGGCTATAAATTCGAGTAGACCTAGCTCTATGACCTTGAGTAAATTTCTTGACATTTCTAAGGCTCTTTTTTCTTATCTCGAAAATGCAGGTAATGACAATATTTCTTTAAAAAGTCTGATAGGAACACAATAGAGCACAGTAGGGCCTTAGCATTTTATCTATAGTGTATTAGGTCTGCTGATTTCCACAGAGGGTTAAGAGCACAGTTACTTAAGAATCTGAGTGAACACCCTTTCACCTCTCCCAGTTGCTGTCTGCAATTAAAAAACGTGCTTTCAATCAAAATTTTATTTGGGAGGTTCAAATTTTACGAAACAACACAAAATCGCTAATGTAAAAAGTAATTGCTAAGTACATAATCTACAGACTGGTAAAAGAGAAAAATTTGGTGGCTTTGTAATGTTCAGAAAAACAAGTCTAGACATAAGAAAGTATTCACAGGAAACAATATAATCAGTATTAATGTATTGATTTGGTATAGGAGAATGAATTCACATTTGAATTATCTCATAAATTGAAAACACTGAGATCAGGACTAAAACTGCATTTTGCTTAGGACCTTTCTTTTGCTAACCTGACTCTTACGGTTTCTTGAACTGCTTTTTGCCTGTGTGCTCCCAGAGTTGGGTTTGCATAGTTGCATAGTTGATTTCATGAGTCTTGTTTAAAGATCAGCTATATTTGAGAAAATAAGATTTGCACGATATCCAAGAAATCTACCTTCTGCACCAGAAGCATGGATACTTACAGGGTAATACCAGCACTTTGGATCACTTAAAAGACAGAAAGCCTATTTCACAAGATAAACAAATTTTGAGAAAATAAACCAAATCATGCTGAAGACTTTGGTAACTCTTAGTGGTGCCAAACTTTTGCCTTCATGACCTTTTAAAAGCAAAGATCTGTCTTCAGGAAAGTTCTGAAACACAACTGTCAGTATATAGAGGATAGTAAAACATATTTACTATCTGAACTTATATTTGATTGTGCCCTTTCCTCCAATGAAAATTGATGCAGTGGATAAAGTATTGGCTTGAGTTCAGGAGACCAGTTTTCTCTTCCCAGGTCTATGGCTGGCTGAATAATCTTACGTGTGACACTTAATTTCTTTAAATGTTTTCTAATCCATAGAGCAGAAATAATGCTACTATTCTCATCAGAATGCTGAGAGGACTAAGAAAACAATATCGGTAAAATCTACTTAGTTCTTCATAGAGAGAGAGGTTCTACATAAGTACATGTTATTCTTTAAGGCTGTGGATTCAACTATAAGAGGAACGATTGGTGTCTAATGTTAAGTTACATTTCAATGATGTGGTATAATCAACAAGCCACCAAGTGCTTATTAAATTTTTCTCCTTTTTCCCACTTATTCGTAAATTTTAAAAATAACAGTTATCTTTCCCATTATAAAGGCAACATTCACAGATATTTGATAAAATTATGTTGTTAAATGCATCATAAACATTCATAGATTATGCTTACCCATCCTTATATTCCGGTACCAGCTGGGCAGATGTGGTCTGAGTTTCCTTTTAAACAGGGAATGTAAAATATCAACGATATTCCTATATATTACAGAATTTACAATGTATACCACTCTGACCCATTTTTTACATAGTAACTAGAAAGAGCTGAGTGATTATCACAGATAAGCATGATCTTTCTGGGAGGTCTATTATTTTGACTCCTTCTTGAGAAAGGTTTTTCAAAGACACGTCTGTAAGGGATGGGGATAGTCTCATTTCGAAAGTATTTACTAGAGCCAATAATAAAAGTGCATTTGCATTCCAAGACTAATTTATCCAAGCCATGTGGAATTTCCAGCTCTTGCAGGTGAGGACACAGGCTGTCTCAAATTGAGGGAAGAGGGCTTTGAGCAGCCCGCCGGTCAGTGCTGTGAGGGAAAGGAGGCGAGAGACAGGGATAAAGGTCACAAGTGGACATCAGGAAGGACTAAAGCGCTTGAGGTTTGTGCTCTCTCAGCAGAAGAGGCTCATGATGTAGATACAGTGTGGACTATGGTCAAATGATAGGATCTGGGGAAGGTCATAATCATAGCAATTGCTCAACAAATATTTGCCCAGATTTAGGAGTGAGTCACAGAGGAAAATAGGACATGGGATTTGGACGGGAGGGTGGGGACAAGCCTTTTGGTATCCAGAACTGATAGGAGGCTCCACACAAAGGGAGCACCTGATATGTAACAGCTCATCCAGGCCAGTTCACCCTGTCCTAGCCCTAGATTTGCACAGTTCTTGATGAGGGAGAGCAGCTCCTCATGAGATGCTTGCTGGGGATGTGTGGGGTTATCCTCCGTTCTAAAATTGCTGCTTCAACACATGTGAAATACCTATTTATACTTCTTCTCAAGTTGTTTTTGTAGGGATGGAGATGATGTAAAATGGTTTTTGTACTTTACAGTCTTTTCCAGTCAAAAATAAGCACGATTTGACTGAAAATAAATGGATAGTATAAGCTTTAACTGAAGAAGATGTAAGTTGACTTTCTTAATTTATTACCTCATTTTATGAACCCCTGTTTTTTTGGATGCAGAACTTTACAGAGTATTGATTTTTAATTTTTTGATCTCTCTCATTTTCTCTTCTCTCTTCCTCCCTCTTTCCCATCTTCTCTCCCTTTCTCCCTCTCTTTCCCTTTTTCTCTAAAATAAAATTTTTAAAAAATTGCAGTTTCTTTACCTTTTTTTCCTACCTTTCTGTTGAGATGATAATATTTTTAATTTCCAAGAGGTTTTAGTGTTCTCTGACTTATTTTTAATAGAACTTTGCTCTCATTTCATAAATGTAAGAGCTTCTCCCAACTCTACATATTGTTCAAAGTTTTCTTCTGCTTCTGCTTTATCTGTGTTTCTTCTCTCTCTTTTTTTTTTTTTTTTTTTTTTTTTTTGCAGTGTTTGTTTTTGTCTCATGTTTGAGGCTTTCTTGAGGAAGAGATTATTTAGTATGTAGAATGTCATTTAGTCCTACCAGGTTTTAATGAGGCACCCTACCCTGCCTCGTTTTTGCTTGAAGCAAGAGGTCACAGATTGTCCCTAAGGCTTCTTCCCAGGAACCTTCTCCTCCAAACTTCTTCTAACCACTGCCTTCTCCCATTCTGAGGAAACGGGTTGTTATTCCCTCACTTACACCAGATACCTCATTCCCATCTGCACCCTGGGACTAGTTCCTGCCCTGTAAAGGTGTTTAAAGAACCTCCCCAGGTGAGACTGTCTCAAGTCACACTGTGCTCCGCTGGGGGCTTGGCCTTACTTATCTGTGACAAGATGTCACCTGTGATTTATTCCTTGATAAAAAGGGAAGCAGGAGCCCTAAGTGATTTTCTGGATGATGACTGACACTTTTCTTTTGTCTGAGTTGGTAATCTGCCTCTTCCCAAGGATGAATACACATCACTCTCATGGGAGGCTTTCGGTTTAGGACTCTTTTTGTGACATGGAAGTCACAAAAGTTAATGATGCGCCTCCCGTGCTTCATGTCCTGTGAGAAATAGTGTCGTCTCCACCAATGACTTCACCCCAAATTATTTATTTTGGCACCTATAGTTTTCACCTTAAAAAAAACCTTCTAAATGCTTTATCCTCAGCGTAACATAACAACAGTTAAATGGGCTGGGCGCGGTGGCTCATGCCTGTAATCCCAGCACTTCGGGAGGCTGAGATGGGTGGATCACGAGGTCAGGAGATCAAGACCATCCTGGCCAACATGGTGAAACCCCATCTCTACTAAAAATACGAAAACTAGCTGGGGGTAGTGGTGCGTGCTGTAATGCCAGCTTTACTCGGGAGGCTAAGGCATGAGAATCACTTGAACCCAAGAGGCAGAGGTTGCAGTGAACCGAGATCACACCACTGCACTCCACAAGACTCCGTCTCAAAAAAAACAAAACAAAACAAACAAAAAAACAGATGAAATCAGATTTCCAAGGTTTTATGTGGAAGCAGTCCATGGAGGTACGTTCACCCTAATGTGCTCACTCCATTCACACTAATGGAATCATCCAGAGTGAAGTCGCCATTTCCATAATATGAAAAATTGTATGTGTTCAATAGATAATAAGAAATATAAATTTATAATATTGGTAGTCCAACTCTACTATTTATAGTAGATGGGATAGAAACACTTCCGTAACTAAAGTATTTAGTAGAATTATCTTCAATTTTTTTGTTGTTGTTGTCGTTGTTGTCATAATGCATTTGCTAACATGTCCTAGAAGTAACATCTTTCATTTGGGAGGTGTACTTTATAAATGTAAGTTGATCAACAAGTGCTTTTATTATACTTTATCCCAAATATTGTGACATGTTCCTCTTAGGGACGGTCATTGCTACTTTCCCTGCTAACACTCTTCCTGTTGAAAATCGCAATTTAATATTTAATTGCTCTTCACTCTCATTTAGTATAAATCTTCTGTTATTCATTTGAAGTCTTATGAGGTTGAATGTTATCTTGCTATTCAGCGGTGTGCCATCACTTCACCTTATAGGTACTTGTGAAGATTTTATTCACATGATGCTCTCAAGCTTGGAGTTGAAACACTAGGATTCATTCAATAGATTAGGATATTAGGGTCCATTGAACAGCTGCATAGAAATCAGTTACCATTTCACCTGAAGTTACATCCAAATTCTTAGTCTTATTAAATGCATCTGTACTGCTTAGAATATCCAGTTTTGCCTTACAGTAAAATTGGTTCTGTTTACCACCTACTAGTAATACATTTGTAAATGAACCAGAGGAAAAAACCTACTTTTACTTACATATCTAATACCTTCCCTTAAAAAGAGGTAACGTTTTAAAGATTGTGTCCAAATTGGAGAACTTACCTGAGAATAACAAAAAAGTACAAGACCAATACAGCCTATCTTTTTCTTTTACCCTTAGCCATACGGAGGACAAGCTGGTTTTAGCGCAGCTGTGGCACAGACTACAGAGCGCATGAGAAAAAATGATGGGGCCACCAACAGTGTGGAAGGGAAGGAGCACTAAAGTGAGCAGGAGCATGGACACATGAAGGCTCCAACGAGATTCTTAAATTCTGTGTGTCTGGCAAACGCTAGCAGTGAAGAGATGTTAAGGTCATGTATCTTCTCCTTGAAGAAAAGCAACATCCTCGGATCTCAATAAACAACAAATCCTTCGTTTGGTTCAATAGATCCTAGAAAAGTTAACTCAAGATGCTGACTAAAAGATGTTCCCTGGTAGAACATGTTTTTGTTTGTTTGTGTTTAAGAATCACAAAGTCAATCCAGTTCCTTGCACATTGCAAACCTGAGAGATCCCTTTGCACCCTCTAAGTCCTGCAGTTTGGATTACTGACAGCATCTCCTGTAATCAATAGAGCATAATTGGATTATTACCAAGGGCAAAATAATATATTTGCTGTTTTTTAGTTTTTAAAAGCTAATATTTTAAAAATCTGGGTTTAATCATCTTTACCATCTAGGTAATAAAATACATATGTGCCCCCATACATGTTTAAATAACCAATATCTTAATTAATATTTTTCCAGAAATAAAATTCTGAAATCTTTATGCAAAGTTTTGAACATAAAAATGTTTTGTATCCCTAGCTATTATTTTCTTAACTTCTGTTTTCATTTAGAAATACTTGCTTTTGACCACAATCTTCTTCACTAAACATTTTTCATATTTGTCCTCCTTTGATTTGAAACCCTTAGCTAATATAATTTCTTAGTTCTCTTTGCTTGATGCAGTTTTTAAAAGGTCTATTTATTTTGAGTCAGCTTACAATGTCTTAAAAATAAGCAAGGAAAGAAAAGGTAAGGAGGGAGTAGAAGGAAGGAAGAAACAAGAAATATTCAGTTATGAGCTGTTGACTTTTTCTATGCTTTGTTTAAATGTCTAATCTTAAAGAGGGTATGGTGGAATCCTGCTCTTTGAACCAGCCATTAGGAGGTGCTCACAGTTTAGAACAAACTCTTCAGACCTTTAAGGCTTGTCTAGTTTTTCTGTTCTGTAGAACTTATCTTTAATTTTAGAAATTTTCTTTCACTTGAACATACCACTTGTAAAAATTGTCTAGCTGACAGCTCTGGGAACCAAAGTCATCCAATTAGTCCAAAAAACAAATGTTTTGTGGCATCTATCACCACAGAACACCAGTAGGCCCTCAGACAAACACATCAGATTAAAAGAAAAGCATGTATTTGAGAAGGAAAGCCTTCTTGGGTATTTTGCTTTCAGAGAGAAATGGTTGATATTAATTGGTGTAAGGCAGTGGTCTTCAGGAAGTGTTTCCAAGGGCTATATCGGATTTTGTAAACTAAAAGGGCATATTTATATCCTGAAATATGCCTACAGGTAGAGTGTACTTTCTTTTCTTTCCTTTTTTTTTTTTTTTGAGACGCAGTCTTGCTCTGTCACCGAGGCTGGAGTGGTGCGATCTCGGATCTCGGCTCACTGCAACCTTTGCCTCCCAGGTTCAAGCTATTCTCCTGCCTCAGGCCTCCTGAGTAACTGAGATTACAGGCTCGTGCCTCCACGCCCCACTCTCACAGCTGTTTATTATAGACACATTCACGCTGTTAATTTTTCATTTTTGTTTTACCATTATTGCTTTTTATTTGCTATAACAGACCCAGACTGGCAACTTGACAAGCCTTTGGCACAGGTGTGGACATGTTTGGAGCAAATAAGGCTGGAGGACAAGTATGCGCTATCTTTTGGTGGGTTTTCATTGGCTCCTAAAGCACTGTTTGGAGGAGAGTAAACAATGTTAGCCTACTTATTTATAATAGAAGTTATTGTTAAGGGGTTATAGGTGTTTGTACAAATAGTACACGTATGAATGCTATGCATGAATTACTTATTTGATGATGGCTTCCATAATCTTGTGTCATTTATTGTGACAAATATTGGCATTAAATTTTAATTAAAAATTTTCCATATTAAAGGAAATCAATGGACAAAATTTCAAAATTATATGCCTGAGAAAACAGGAAGGAAACTTTATTTTATTTATTGATTTACTTTTTTGAGATGCAGTCTTGCTCTGTCGCCCAGGCCGGAGAGCAGTGGTGCAATCTCGGCTCACTGCAACCCCTGCCGCCTGGGTTCAAACGATTCTTCTCTCTCAGCCTCCCGAGTAGCTGGGACTACAGGCATGCATCATCACGCTCGGCTAATGTTTTTGTATTTTTAGTAGAGACGGGGTTTCACCATGTTGATCAGACTAGTCGCAAACTCCTGACCTTAAATGATCCACCCGCCTCGGCCTCCCACAGTGCTGGGATTACAGCGTGAGCCACTGCACCTGGCCTAACTTTAAAACAATTATTACTACTTGGAGTCAACTCGTAGCAAATGGGAACGCTTGTCTTATTTCTTTTCATTTCTTTGGCACCCAACTCATAATGTCTTAAGTACAAGCATTTGCCAGGCCTTAAGAGAGGCATTCGGCGTGCACTGCATAATGTTGATGATGACACCTACTGGCAGCACAGGATTTTGCACCCTAGTTCCATAAGACACTGAAGCCCTTTGTTACCTATCTAAAATAAATATATTTGAAATCTGTACTTTTATATTATGAATTAAGTTAAATTTCACTTGAAAAATCTTATTGGAAGGTGATTATCAGTTCATATAAGCTAAATTATGCTGTGCCAAAAAAACTCTGACAAAAGTTTCATTCTTACACACACTACATGTCAATCTCAGATTATTAATAATGAAAGATGTGAAGGGAAGATTTAATGTCAATTCTGCCTCCTACCCCACTGTTAATTACTAGCATAGAGTCCCAAGGAAAGTCAGTGAATATTTCTCCCTTTAGTCATTGATTTGTGATGTGGTCATGTATTAAAGACTGTATATTTTAGGACATCTTTTTCTGTCATGGATCAGTCTTTCTGTATTTGCATCACTTCCAAGCTATTTTAATTGTTACAGCTTCATGATACATTTACTGTCTAAGAAGACTTTCACTTACTTCCTCTTACTGATACGTTTTTTTAAAAATTTTGTAATTCTCACCTGATTATTCTTCCAGGAAAAGTTTAGTATTATTTTGTTAAATTACCACAAATGACATTTGATTTTATTTAAATGGCATGAAACTACAAATTAATTCTATGTTAATTAATAATAACATACTGAGTCTTCTCATCTAAGTATTTTGTATCTCTCCAACATATTTGTAATTTTATTCATATTAAATGTGTTTTTATAAAAATTTATCCTTGAAATGTTGTATTTTGTAGGTTTTCATTGGCTCCTAAAGCACTGTTTGGAGGAGAGTAAACGATGTTAGCCTACTTATTTATAATAGAAGTTATTGTTAAGGGGTTATAGGTGTTTGTACCAATAGTACAAGTATGAATGCTATACATGAATTACTTAACTGATTTGATGATGACTTCCATAATCTTGTGTCATTTATCAAGTGTGACAAATATTGACATTTAATTTAAAAATTTCCATATTAAAGGAAATCAGTGGACAAAATTTCAAAATTACATTTATTTCAAAACTATAAAACCCCTGAGTTTTTTACATTATTTTTCACATTTGCTATAGTATCTGCATATGAGTACACTACTGCTTTTGTATTTTCCTCTCGTAAAAAATAAAATAATTGTATGCATTTTCCATAGGATGACATTTTGCATTTTCTCTAAATGAGTTACTATTTTTATCTTATATTTATATCTGTTAGTTCTGTATGTCTTAAAACATTGACTAAAACTTTCTAGTAAGAATGTTAGAGGCTGGGTACGGTGGCTTATGCCTGTAATCCCAGCACTTTGGGAGGCTGAGGTGGGTGGATCACTTGAGGTCAGGAGATCGAGACCAGCCTGGCCAATAGGGTGAAACCCAATCTCACCTAAAAATGCAAAAATTAGTGTGGCGCATGCCTGTAATCCCAGCTACTTGGGAGGCTGAGGCAGGAGAATTGCTTGAACACAGGAGGCGGAGGTTGCATTGAGCCGAGATCGTGCCACTACACTCCCGCTTGGGTGAAAGAGTGAGAACCCATCTCAAAGAAAACAACAAAAAGAATGTTAAATGCTATTATTGCTTTTTCTAGACTTAATGGTAGTGTCTCATGGGTTTTATCATTAGGAATTTTTAAAATCATGTTGATTTAAAATAATTATGAATAAATATTTTAATTATCAATAATAAATGCTTTAATTATTAATAACTGATTATTAACAATAATTTAATCATGTTAATTCTGTACCCACTGGTATTTCCCAAAATTGTGACTGTCGAATTTTATCTAATGGCTTTATTTCAAAAATTATGATCCTGTTTTCTTAACCTAATAATTGAAGGTGTTATACTAATAAACTATATAATATTGATTCTTTCTACATTCCTGAAATAAATCCTACTTGATTAATATAAATGTTTAAAATCATAAATGAAATCTTTCAAATAGAGCTTAGCACTATATAAAAAATCATTTGGAAATGAGAAGGCATTTTTAAACAATTGATATCCTTGGAATAATTTGTCATTTTATCTATCTCTAAAAGCATTGTTAATTGTGTTTATCACATATCTTATTTCATATTTGTTAATAATGTTATTAGACATTTGCTTTTATTCTATTTTTTAAAATACTTGGTAATTTTTAAAATTTCTTATTAACTAATTTTGTCATCTAATTCTTCTTTTAATCCAAGTTGGTCTTATTTTCTTTTTCTAAAATTTAGTGTGTTTGCATTCTTTAAAACATGTAGAAAAATATCTGTACTTATGAGTTCACTTTTATGCACCAATTCTACTTTGATGTTTTTGTTTATTTTTATCTCTTCCTTAGTCCAATAGTCACTTTAAAAGGTTTGTTTTCATTCTCAAGTGGTGAAGTCTTATTTCCAGTAACAGAAAAATTTATATTTTACATTCAATTGTTGTCAGTTAATATGGTGTATGATTTCAGTTTCTTTGGATTACTGTTTTGGGTCTGATACCAATTTTCATTCATGCTTCTTGCATATTTTACATGAAGGGAGTTACTGGTTTTGTCAAGAACTATGACAGATTGAGATTTTACCCTACTTAACAAGTTAGCGTTCATGGTTGTATGGAAGACAAACAATACATTGTCAGAGACAGTGTATTTTATTATTCACGGTAATAGCAGTAGCTAGAGTATCATCATTTTTGTGTCAGTTCCCCATGCCCCAATTCACACAGGATGGGTGAAGAGGGCCAGATGACACCACCACACAGAATGGATGCATTATAAGAGAGGAATCCTAAACTTAGAGCATCTGATTCTTTTATAAAAGGCAGTAGGCATGCCTCCCTTTTTTCCTGGAAGGAGGTATCTTCATTGTGCTGGGTGCAAGCATGTCTGACCTTTGCTTTGGAGGGAGACACTCTCTCCATCTTCCTGGACTATAAGCAGACCAGCTCTTTGCTCCAGAGGGACACTTTATCTCTTTACTCCAAGGTAATTGTCTATACAAACATCCTAGAAAAGAATTCTGGAACAAAGGCATCTATTGACTGTGTTTGCAAGATGTGCAGAAATGTGAGACACCCATGGATTATTTTCTCTTGAGATATGAGTACAGGATAAATTTTTATCTATGTTAGTTCTACCTTGATCAGATTCTTCAAAATTGTTTTTGTCAACTCAGTATAGACATAGATATGTAGACAGAGATGTTTGCCATGTGTAATTATCTCTCTATCTCTAGCTAGCTAGCTATCTAGATACAGAGAATGTTGCTATGTTTAACAGTATACATAGATGATAGATGATAGATAAATGATAAGGTTTTATGTTGAAAATGTTATTCCCTATGTTCTTAATAATTATATGTATTTTAAACTATTTCAGTATTATTTCTTTTACTGATTATATAATTTTGTCAATATATAATAACCCTTTTTAGTCTCATTTGTGTAAATTGTCCCATTTGTTTATTGTTATTTAAATCTCTTTCTTAAAAGTAATAAATTATTGGATTATTTTCATTCAATCTGATACATTTCACCTTTTTTTTTGAGAAGGAGTCTCGCTTTGTTGCCCAGGCTGGAGTGCAGTGGTGTGATCTCAGCTCACTGCGACCTTTGCCTCCTGAGTTCAAGTGATTCTCCTGCTTCAGCCTCCCAAGTAACTGGGACTATAGATGCACACAACCACACCTGGCTAATTTTTGTATTTTTAGTAGATTTGGCGTTTCACCATATTGGTCAGGCTGGTCTAGAACTCCTGACCTCGTGATCTGCCCGACTTGGCCTCCCAAAGTGCTGGGATTACAGGCATGAGCCACCATGCCCATTTCACCTTTTTAATAGAAGAGTATGAACTATATTCATTAATTATGTTGGCCTGACATCTTTTGTTTTTTTTGAGACAGGGTCTCTTTCTGTTCCCCAGGCTTAAGTGCAGTGGCAGGATCACTGCTCACTGCAGCCTTGACCTCCCAGGCTCAAGCAATCCTTTCACCTCAGCCTCCTGAGTTGCTGGGACTACAGGTGGGCACCACCATGCCTGGCTAATTTTTGTATTCTTTGTAGAGACAGGGTTTTGCCATGGTGCCAAAGCTAGGCTTGAACTCCTCAGCTCAATCTATTCACCCACCTCAGCCTCTCAAAGTGCTGGAATTACAGGCATGAGCCGCCGTGCCCAGGCTGTTGTCTGCTTTTTTGTTTCCTCACCATTTGGCCTCTCTTCCGTAGGCTGTTTGTTTACTTTGTCTTCTCACTGCTTCAGAACACAGACGTCCGGTGTTTAATTCTGCTTGTGGTAATCTCATAATTATTAAGATATATTCATAACTATTTGTTTATTAATCAAAATAGCAACAAGAAGACTCTTGTTTATTAATTGTACTTCCTTTACCATATCTTTCTCAGTCTTTAATAATCAATCTGGTTTCATAAACTTTGTCATTAATACACCTATACATATTTCTTTTTTCAAGAAATTGGAGTTTTTAAGTGGTTGCATTTGTATTACCCTAATAATGCCAATTATTTTGAGTTTTCAGCGTTAGTTTTATTCTCTGTAGTCATTGTTTGGAGTGGCTGTAGAAACGGTACTGTCACAAGTTGAAGGCCAAGAGAATTGTTCCTAAATTCTCATTTCTTCGTGTTTTAGAGCTAAGGTAGAAGTGAATCAGAATTCCACTGAATGTGGGCAGCCAGCCAAAGGGAGTAAAATTAACCCCTCCGCACACAGTAGGCAGAATGATGAGGGCTGAGTGCAGTGGCTCATATCTGTAATCCCAGCACTTTGGGAGGCCGAGACCAGTGGATCACTTGAGGTCAGGGGTTCGAGACCAGCCTGGCCAACATGGCAAAACCCCATCTCTACTAAAAAATACAAAAATTAGCTGGGTGTGGTGGCATATGCCTGTAATCACAGCTACTTGGGAGGCTGAGATAGGAGAATCCCTTGAGCCTGTGAGGTGGAGGTTGCAGTGAGCTGAGATTGTACCACTGCACTCCGCACTCCAGCCTGGGCGACAGAGTGAGACTCCCTCTCAAAAAAAAAAAAAAAAAGATGAAGAAAAAGAACGGGTAAAAGGGTCTCTTTCTGTTGCCCGGGCTGAAGTGCAGTGGCAGGATCACTGCTCACTGCAGGCTTGACCTCCCAGGCTCCGCAAATGCACAATTAATAACATGCTTCCAAGAGTCCTAGGAATAATCTTTTCTTTTCCCCTTATCCAAAGCTTCTATTGGGAGCAGTGTATGTTTCTATTACCTGTTCCCTTCTTTTGCCCTCTTACTTCCTTGAATCTCCAGTACTGTTTTACTCACTGCAGGCCTCAAACTTTACAAGTCTAACAAGTGTAGTTTTTAAAGTAACCCAAAATCCAGGAGGATACTTATCTAAGTCTTCACGGGCTACCAGAGCAAAATACAATTGACTAAGTGACTTAAACAACAGAAATTTCTTTTCTCACAGTTCCAGAGACTAGAAGTCTGAGAATGGAGTGTCAGCACGATGGAGTTCTGGTGAGGGCCCTCCTGCTGGCTTACAGATGGCGACCTTTCTTCTGTGCTCTTCCATGGCCTTATCATGATATATGGGTGTAGATCTCTGTCTCTTCTTATAAAGTTACAATTCTATTGGATTAGGACTCCACCCTTATACATACCCCCTAAAAACACTATCTCCAAATACAGTCACATTAGGATTAGGGCTTCAACATGGGAATTTTGGAGGCATACATTGCAGTGCTATAACCCTTGAAGACTTCATTCATACTATAACCTAGGCTGAAAAGCCCTTCCCACTTTTCCTTAAATAGACAACTTGCCTTCATCTGTCAAGACTAGTTGAAGGGTCATCCCTGCCAGGAAGCCTTGACTGAGTCCTTAGGTGAAGCTACAAGCTCTGGAGTTACATGGCACCTTCCTGCCTGTGAAGAGCTTTCCCTCATCTGTTAGTGTTTCACTACCTCAATTTATCCTAAGTTCTTCGAGAGCAGAGCTGGTTTCTTACTTACTTTGAGACTCTTAGTGCCTTGGGCAGTAACTGGCTCAGAATAAGCCTGTGACCAATGTTGGATAAACTTAAAGCACAGAAACTAGACTATCCATGTCGAATGAGGCACCTGGAAATCTTAGGCAGACAGGAAAAGGAAGGGTTGTTGAGGAGGGAGGGAGTGGTACTGGGGAGGGGCAGAGACCTGAGTCCTTGGTGACAGAGATCTGGATCTTATTGCATGACCACTAGGGCTTTTCGGGCCAGTGGCAGGAGACCCACAAGTTTGCACCGGTTGATTTCGGCAGAAGCCTGTTTCAAAAATGCACGTTTTGTGAATTAGTAAAAATTTGCCACAAAGGGAACTCGTTTGCCATCTGATATCTGGGAAATTCTACTACATAGCTAACTTTCACAGAAGACATATACTTCATAATGTGGTAGAAATCAGTATAGCAAAATTGTCAGGGGAGTAACATTAATCTCCCCATACAGTCTTTTTTCATAAAATCTCTTTGCAGTAAAGACAAGGCCTCATGGTGGTAAGCATGTCCTTTAAAGATTAAATGAGGATCAGTGACCCTTGAATTTGGTTAGAAAATAATAATATATTTTTAAGTCTAGTACGATCAAAAAGATTTGATGTGCCCTTTAAGAACATAAAGATGGAAAAATTGCCACCAACCTAATTATTTCCACCGTTGTTTTTCCTGCTATTCACATACATCAGAGGAAACGGGGAAGTTTTGAGGGTCAAATCTTTGAGCCAGACTCTTTTCTCTCTTTCAGGAACATACTGAACCCAAACTACCTGCTATTTTCTGATCATGACCTTTGATCAACAGATTTTCACAAGATGCTAAATATTTGGAGTGAAGTGAAACGTTCTTGCATTCACTTAACAGAAATGCTTTTTAGTTGGTGTGCAGAGATTTATTTTTGAAATCTGGACTGCTTGCTTTTTTTTGAACTGCTTGCTTATTTCCCCACTAGAGGCTCATGGTATTGTTCCATTTAGCACCACCTTCTCTGCCATATCTGGAGTGCATTCCTGCTTTCCTGGCTCCTGCTGAGGCCTCCCTGGAAAGCTCTCCTCACCTGTCCCGGGTTTCCACCAATTCTGTGGTCACCAGGTCTCTTCCGCAGTATTGTGAGTCTAGCAGTGGAGTTGTGGTATGTCAGGAGGCACAGCGCTAGTGTCCTAAGCTCCTGCTCTGCCCTCTGCACACTCTTACTTTGTGATCTCCCTTGCCTAATCCATTCCAGCTCCATTTCTGAGGAATGTAAGGCTAAAAACAACCAAGCTTTTTCTTGCTGGCAGAGTCTGAAGAAGGCTTTATCTTATCAAGGCCTGCTAGGTTTTGTTTTGTTTGTTTTCTTTGAGGGCTTGAGGCCCAGCACTGTGGCTCATGCCTGTAATTCCAGCACTTTGGGAGGCTCAGGCAGGAGGATCGCTTGAGCCCAAGAATTCAGGGCCAGCCTGGGCAACATAGAAAAATAGAAAAAAAGACTTGAAGACTTAGGTAGTTTTCATGTAAATTATCACAATCTTTTTAGAATACAGACAGTCCCTGGTTTAGGATAGTTTGACTTAGATGTCTTTTGACTTTACAATGGTGCAAAAGTGGTATGCATTTAGTAGAAACCATACTTCCAATATCCACACGATCATCCTATTATTCACTTTCAGTACAGTGTTTAATAAATTACATAAAGTATTCAATGTTATTTTATAATAAATTAGCTTTGTGTTAGATGATTTTACCCAACCACTCACTAATGTAAGTGTTCTAAACACTTTTAAGGTAGGCTAAGTTATGATGTTAATAGGTTAGATGTATTAAGTCCATTTCTGACTTACAGTATTTTCTACTCACAATGTGTTTATTGGGATGTAACCCCTTCACAGGTTAAGGAGCATCTGTATACTTTTGTACTTTTATATTTCCCTTTACTTCTATAAATACCTCATTTTGCTTTTTCAAGACAATTAAAGAAAGTAACTATTTAAGAAAGGGAAAGATGTATTTGCCTACCTTATAAAGACATTTTTATTAAATCAATCTATTAGTCTAAGACTTATTAAATAATCCTATGTATAGTGTAATTTATAGTTAACAAGATTAAATGAGTTTTTCTAGAACTGGTGAATCTACTAAATGTTGTGATTGTTGCTTTTAAATTTAAGTAAAATATTTTGCTGTAGCATTTTTTTTTCTTAGAGCAGAAATAATAAATATAAAGGCCTTTGGGTCAGACACTGCTCGGACTCAGACAGCAATTTAAGCTACACAATGAAATGGTTTTTGTTGACATAGAAGAGTTATAATTTTGCTTTGGTTTTGCAAATAAAAAGCCACCAATTTCTCCAAAAGTTCTTGTCACGATATTAGTTACATGTTCCTATTTTCTTAAAAACCCATCAGAGAAACAATTTTAATTGTTTTTAAAATGGAGGATTAACAAAAAGATTCAGGCCCAGGCAAGTGTTCTTTTCTATAATGGTTTAGTAATGACAAAAGTCTAGAGTATTTAGAAATATTTAAAAGTATGAATGGATGCCCTGGAAAAATTACCTTCATTGACAACTGAGTTAATTATAGTAGTTCTGTTATTCAAAGCTCTATTATTTGGCTGTAAAAATCATTGTAGGTTAAAAATGGACTCACATTAGCTTCCCTATAGGTATAGTATTTTACATACTTTAAAAAGGACTTGATTCTTTTCCATACCCAATGATACTAATACTCGAAAATAGTATGTACACTCAAAATAGTTATTCTGTGACTTGAAATCTGAGTTGTTTATATTTTAGATATTGTAATACTTTTATTTCAAATTTTAAAAAACAACTCAGTAGAATTAGGTGCCCATAATAGGAATATATTAGGTAAGCATAGTTGAATGTGCATTTCATAAATTGTATTTTAAAAGAATCCTGGCTAATCTGTGTCTTTCATTTTCTATGCAGCTCTCTGGGAGACCAGAATGTGGCTATCATGGAGCCCTTCGATTTTAACAGAGATCCTTTCTCTATAACTAATTCAACGCATGGCTATATGGGTAATTTTGAACAAGTGGATCTTTCTCCAACCTGAAAGGCTGCCAGGACAAAGAGGGAGTGAGAAAAAGAGGGTTTCAAAAGCAGTCATAGAGAACCGCAAAATAATCACGAAGCACTTCTGTATTGCCACAATCTCCTTACAGAAGTGCATTGAGAGTTGGTGATATGGAACAGAGAGGACACATCGTTGCAATAAAATACTCTATAATACCTGGGAAGACAGTTGGAAATGATTTTGTCATCAAATAGAACACCAAAACTGTAGGAAGTATGACTATGTCTGCTGGTGAGGAATTTTTAAAGAATTATTATAGCTCCCTTCATTATTTTTCAGATATTCACATCATAGTGAAATATGAAATATTAGAAATATAAGACTAGAAATATAAAGTAGAAACTGCCATTTCAACTTTTATATATCACATTTAATGGAAAAAACCGTTCAGCTAAATATTACATTATACAAGTGCATAAATTATGATTAGTTACTGTGAATTTAGATATGACTATTTAATTGAATCCAATGTGTCAGAATAAATTATTAAAGAGGGCTCAATCTTTCAGGCCTGTGAAATCCTCATGAATGGAACACGTTCTGAGTCATAGCATAGTAGTAATACTGCAGTAAGTGGAAGGAAGTTTTGATTTTGCAAATGGCAATGGAAATCCTTTCATAGTACCCATGAAAATGTAAACAACTCAATGAATTAAAACAGCTAAAATATGTACTATATCTGTTAAATTTCAGTTAAAAAGAAAACTAAACAAGTAATAACTGGGAATATGGCAAGGGACAATTCCTGAGAGTAAAATCAAAACCTTATTTATAACAGGACCAGGTGAGATACAGGGTAACTTGTTTCTGAGTCCAGACATTTGGTCTGACATTGCTTAAATATTCCTTGTCAAAGAGAAAATTGACGCTAGATCCTGGAGACTGGCTGAGCCCACAAATGGGGATCCAGTGGGGATGCATTGTCAGAAGATGGAATTCTATAACAAAAGTTCTACAGTTTTAATATGTGTCTCTTTATGATGTCAGTTAGGCTGAGTGTAATGGGAGTAAGTAATATGCTAGAAATGAGGTTTAATACAAGAGGCAAGACCAGGTCAGGAATGGTTTGGAATTCATTCATTCATTTTCGAGCATTGTCATTGTGCATGAAAATGTGAATTTTAGGCCGGGCGCGGTGGCTCAAGCCTGTAATCCCAGCACTTTGGGAGGCCGAGACGGGCGGATCACGAGGTCAGGAGATCGAGACCATCCTGGCTAACACGGTGAAACCCCGTCTCTACTAAAAAATACAAAAAACTAGCCGGGCGAGGTGGCGGGCGCCTGTAGTCCCAGCTACTCGGGAGGCTGAGGCAGGAGAATGGCGGGAACCCAGGAGGCGGAGCTTGCAGTGAGCTGAGATCCGGCCACAGCACTCCAGCCTGGGCGACAGAGCAAGACTCCGTCTCAAAAAAAAAAAAAAAAAAAAAGAAAATGTGAATTTTAGAGTAAGGAATTATCTACACATGAAGTTGAAAAGAGACACCTGTTGAAAGAACCCAAAGAGGAAAATCACGTTAGAGGGACATTTTATGAGAATTGTTTAGTAGTAGAATGATTTTGGTGATTATAATCAGGGAGTACATTCAGGAGACTGTTACAGTGTTTCCATTCAGGTGTGGCATGATAATATTTTGAAATTTTAACTGTGTTGGCTTTTCTACACATCCTTCTATTTCATCTTCCTCTATTCCGTCAGAGGTTTTAAGGAAAATTAGGATGACTAAGGCGGAGTTGCAAAGAACCTTCAATGTTAAGTTTTTGAGATGGAAAACAGATTTTGAAACTTGTTAAGAGTCAATAGTCTTGCAAGCTAAGGGGGTTTTAATGACAAGCATGGTCGTTCTTAGAGAAAAAAAGATTTGTACAAAAAAGCAGGGGTCTTTTAAAAAATAGTAGGTTTAGAAGTCTGTGTGTAGGCTGGGTGTGGTGGCTCATGCCTGTAATTCCAGAACTTTGGGAGGCCGAGGCAGGCGGATCACTTGAGTTCAGGAGTTCGAGACCAGCCTGATCAACATGTTGAAACCCCATCTCCATTATAAATACAAAAATTAGCTGGGCATGGTGGCAGGCACCTGTAATCCCAGCTACTTGGGAGGCTGAGGCAGGAGAATCACTTGAACCCGGGAGGCGGAGGTGGTAGTGAGCTGAGGTTGTGCCACTGCACTCCAGTCTGGGCAAGAGCAAAAACTCCATCTAAAAAAAAAAAAAAAAAAAAAAAAGTCTGTGTAATAAGTAATGGCTCAAGAGCAAAAACTCCATCTCAAAAAAAAAAAAAAGTCTGTGTAATAAGTAATGGCTCAGGGGCCTGAAAACTTGACCTACCACCCTGCCCACTCCTAAGATCGATTTCTGGTAAGTAAAGATGATTGAAACTCCATGCAGTTGGGGGGAATTGAGAAAAAAGATGCATTACCCAGGTTCCAGTCAGTAGTAGAAAGAATCCAAGCCTTTAAGGAAACTGTGTCGGCCATGGAACGTAGGCAGTAAAGTCCAAGTGGCTGGAAAAGAGCATCCAGAGTATCCCAAGCTCTGAGCAGGCACAAGACAGTGGGAAACCAGGCACTGTGGTCAGGCTAAGGAGGGAGCAGGATGACCAGAGAGATGACTGGTGAGCAGGAGAGGACATTCCAGCCGTGGACAGGATGAGTTGGGAGCACAAAACCGAAGCTCAGCAATGCCAGTACATCTCCTCTGAAACCAAGGTGGGTGGATGCTGATGCTTTCAGACCAGTGCTTCTCCAAAGGCATCATAATCACCTGGAGGCCTTGTTGAAGTGCAGATGACTGGACCCTTCGGCCCGCCAGAGTTTCTGATTCAGTGGGTCTGGGGTGGAGCCTGAGGATTTGCATTTCTAACAATTTCTTAGGCAGGTCTGACATTGCTGGCCAAGGATCTCACTTTGAAAAGCACTGTCCTAGACCAAATAGTCTAAGATGGTACCACACCCTGCTTGCCATCCTTCTGCACACATACCCAGAACTTAAATGGCCCCTGGAGGGAAGTGAGAGAGGAAGAGAAAACACATCCTGATAGACTGAGAAGTCACCCAAAATAGACTGTGTTTACACCCAAAAGTACTAAGTAATCACCAGTTTAAGTGAGGGAAACTTGACTGCCACAAAAATTTACCAACAGCAGAAATTAGGGCTTGAGGGCTAAATTCAGTCCAGTTGAAGAGAAAAAAAATTGACCAGGTACACACCTAAGTCTTATTTATTACTATGAAAATTAGTATCCAGTCTGTACTAAGTTTAGTACAGTTTGTACTAAATATTAGAACAAATGCTGAACTAAATGTTAAATACAAGTTTAGGACTCCAGGAAAGGAAACATCCCGAAAGGATGTTTTTGTGCTTTGTTACACTAAATCTTTCTTCTAAATCTTTTGCAGTTTTTAGTTTTTTGTAGAGACAGGGTCCTGCTGTGTTGCTCAGACTGGTTTCGAACTTCTGGCCTCAAGAGATCCTCCCACCTCAGCCTTTCAAAGTTCTGTGATTACAGAGGTGAGCCAATGCACCTGGCAGCATTGTGCTTTTTAAACTGCCCAGAAGTAAGATGTTTCTATAGCCCCAGCACCATCCTTGTACTACTCATCCTCTGGGCCTCTTCAAAGAACAGAGAAAATAGGAGCTATGTCTGAGTGGATAGCCCTTCTGAGAACTATGAGAAGGCAGAACATCTGTGTGCTTGGAACACTACTCCCACATTCCCAGTTCTCCATCTGGGCCCCTGCACGAACAGACTTAGTGTCCCTTTTATGATTCGCTCAGGGGCCTCACGCACCCACAGCAAATAACAATGTTCAGTCTCCAGTGAAGTGGGAGCCTCTCTTTTCAAGGGTCCAGTGTAAAAAGTAAGAGCCCGTCAGATGGCATCTTTACTTAGACAGCTGGTAGGGTTTGGCTCTTCAATTTCGCACTGGTTTGGCCCAAAATTGAATAGTGCATCTTTGCTTTTTGCATTTTCCCTATGCTGACAAGATCTATGTCAGTAATTTATAACTCTCACCAAAGCTGAGTGCACATTTATGAGATTTAGCTGAAATGAATCTATTATGTGTTACCTAATGTCCCCACATCTTTCAGCCTCTTGAAGTCAACTGTTTCTTTGATACATGAGCCTCCATTCCGAGTAACTGATGGAAGACCAACGGCTTCCTCACTATTCTAGGGATTCTTCCATGGGTGCAGAGTATATGTGCCTAATACGTGGTATTGTCCACACTTCTTACTCTGAACTCCAAATCATGGCCCCCACACTCATGTTGTTGTTTCATCTGTGCACTCCCATTCTGTACTCCTCACACTTCATCCAAAGCACAGACAGAACATCTTGTAGACATTTTTAAAACCACCATTAACCCATTCAATTTATCAATTTTTTTCATATTGAGCACTAATATGTGGCAGCTGATGTTTTACAAAACAGCACTGAAAAAAATCAGCTTAGTTTACTGTTGTAATTTCTACAGTGTATGGAGGTTTTCTAAAATGTAGGGAGCTAATGAACTAGGGTTGCACCCGGAAGCAATAAGCCATTTGCTCCTGCCTATCAGTATCAGATGTCATGATTTCTAAGCCACGGGGATTCCCTTCATGGGGGCTGCCTTCCTTCTGAGGGTCTAGCCTTGTGCCTTGGGATTGACTCCTGCTCTCGCTGTCTCTATTGAGGTCTTTCTCTGGCATCTCTTTCCTCCAAGTCCAGGGACTTTTCTACAACTTTTCTCCCTTGAGCTACCAAAATAAAATGGAAAATTGATTTTAAAGGGCCAAAATAATTTAGCTTACTTTGTCTCCTCTTAGTACCCAGCATGTTATGTTTCATATCAAAAAGTCCCATTTCAGTGTTTTCTCAAACAAAAGAGACACATGTCTTGGGTAGGATTCATCAGAGATTAAAAGAAACCTACGCAGACCATCATCCATCTTGGAAAATGAAATCTGCCACAGTCACCAAAGCAGCGGATTAGCAAAATATTCTGTGAGATGGCTAAATAATCAACCCCTGTGGATTAGATTATGACAGAGGGGCAGACAGTTGACCCAGTCCTGAGGTGAAGTAAAGTGAAGATATACTGTTGTCCTCATGAGGGGAAATTAAAGATCTTTACTGTACTTTTTTCCCTAATAGCATATAGAAAAAGCATTTGTCTGATCAATATTTTTTTTTTTTTTTGAGATGGAGTTTCCCTCTTGTTACCCAGGCTGGAGTGCAATGGCACAAACTCAGCTCACCACAACCTCCGCCTCCTGGGTTCAAGTGATTCTCCTGCCTCAGCCTCCCGAGTAGCTGGGATTACAGGCATGCTCCACCAAGCCTGGCTAATTTCGTATTTTTAGTAGAGACAGGGTATCTCCATATTGGTCAGGCTGGTCTCGAACTCCCGCCCTCAAGTGATCCTCCTGGTTTGGCCTCCCAAAGTGCTGGAATTACAGGTGTGAGCCACTGAGCCCGGCCTCTGATCGATGTCTATATAACAGATCTCAGTGATATGTTGACTAGTTTCAAAAAGAGAGACCACATCTGCAAAGTGGCTGCAATTAGAGTTACTTCCTGATTATGTTTGTAATAATCCACCATCTTTCTTTAAGGCCATCTATTTTCAGCCTGGTCAAATAATTAGTTAAATATGGATATGACAAGAATCTTACATCTGCACACATCTAGTCTATTTCTTGATGGCACTAATTTGTGTCATTCCCAATTCAGTTCACCATTTGGAGGAAAAAGGCAGTTCAAGGGGCTAAGAAGCATCCCTTCCTAATATCTCATGGGTTAAAGAACTAATATGGGTATTCTGGCATCGGCAGAGTGTATTTTTGCCCACTGTGTACATTCAAAAAGTGAGAAAATCACCTCATTTTATAAAATGCACAGTCACCCTGGTCAATGACCGCAGGTTCCTTTGCAGAATCTCTAGGATTGTTTAGAATTTATTATTTTGGCAAAGACACAAGGCACTTCCTCTAAGGAACTAGTATACTTTTCATTCCAGGGCCCTGAATCTGGAGATTAGTAAGAGGCCATAATTCTTTATTGTAGCAAAACTCTAATAATGAGACCTATGATGTTTTAAGTTATGAAATCCAAGTAGCTAATAGGCACAGTTCCTTTCAGTACAGGGGATGCTATGATCTATTAGCCATCACCAATGACTCCTGAGGCATAAGCCTTTTTGATCCCTGCTTTAACCTGCTGCCCACATTGGGAATGATGCCCACCTTGTTTCTGGCTTTCACACTAAAGTGCAATCACTTAGTTTCTGCCACTGTCCATGATCCCATTATACTCACTGAATTTTGAAAGCCCCTTTCAATGGGGATAACTTCCTGTGGTTGACTTTGGCCACCTCAGTGTTATTTCCTAGTGCTTTGGTGAAGGGAGGTCCTCTGGGCCTTCCCAAATAACACAGTGAGGGGATGTAAAGCAGGTCACATATGATACACCAACAGTAGACTTCTGTCTTTTTTCGTGTACCTTCCTCTACATTATTTCCTGAAAGTTCTGACACCTCAATTTTATTTAGCCTTGACCAACATGGAGTCCAGGTTTCAGTCTACTGAACACCTAATCTGGTGAGCCACAAGCGTATACTCAAGTATCATACATTTTGAATCCAGAGTATCTGAAAAGTGCAATTACATTAATAAATGTGGCTTGATACAAGCCTCTCTTTTTTTCCTCCCTGGTCTAGGTCCCTAAAATCCATTCCTACTATTCCTTGCCAAGTTTCTGCCAATATAAATTAGCAAAACCTTTCAATTCTTTGTATGTGTAAACTATCTCCTCCCAAGTCAGCCTTTGTACCCATCCTGCTGTGATTTGATTCTAGGAATGGGTCTGGAAGCAAGACAAGGTGATGGGGCAAATCTTGTGGAGAATCAGTAACACCAAGGAAGGTAAATGCTTAAAGTATGGCCCTTACAGCTGCTTCAGATGGATTAGGAAAGGTTTCTTCTACTTACACGGAGGTTCAGTGAAATTTGGAGGTTCGGATCCATCAGGATCCATCCAAAAGTCCCCATTCTTTCTCAACAAATGCCTCAACTTTTACATAAGATACCAAGTTTTATAATTCTGCAATACGAAGCATCAGACTTTGAGTCTAGTTTTCAAATACATTGGTCTCATATTTGGCTATGAAAGTAAGATACATTTTAGGAAACTCTTTTGCTTTCTTATCATGTCTTGAGCTCAACATTTAGAATCCTGAGCTCTTTAAGTTGTCTTTGTTAGGAAGAAGTGGTGCAGTTAGAAATAGTCTACCTCAAAGTCCTCGTGGTTATTTGTAATAGAATGTTTTACTATAGCAACCTCTTTATTTTCCAAATCCTTGTCTTTAATAGGTCCTTTATTTAATAATTGTATTACATTATGTATTTACATTAATAATTAAATATTTTAAACAAAAATCTTTGAACATCACAGATATACAGATATTCCATTCTTTACCGGCACTGATATTAATCTTTTATCTCTAATCTTTTTTTTTGTTTTGTTTTGAAATGGAGTCTTGCTCTGTCACCCAGGCTGGAGTGCAATGGCATGATCTTAGCTCGCTGTCACCTACACCTCCCAAGTTCAAGCAATTCTTCTCCCTCAGCCTCCCAAGTAGCTGAAATTACAGGCACCTGTCATCGTGCCCAGTTAATTTTTGTATTTTTAGTAGAGATGGGGTTTCACCATGTTGGCAAGGCTAGTCTCAAACTCCTGACCTCAGGTAATCCACCTGTCTTGGCCTCCCAAAGTGCTGGGATTACAGATGGGACCCACTGTGTCCAGCCATCTATAATCTTAACTAAGCATATAAGCTACCCCAGATCCTCTTCATTTTCAAAAACTGTTTCTTAGGACCATGTTCAGTGCCAAAAACGTTCTCAGAAAATCCTACCTGGATAAGCACAACTGCTTATCAGATAGGAGATGACTTAATAGAAGGTATTAGATTCTTTCTTCATTTCTGGAATGCCCAAAGAAGCAAACGTCATTTATTGAAGATCTCTGTTAACTCTTAAACTTACCACTATCTTACTGAGGGGTAGGAAATTTCTTTCTTTTCCTTCCTTCTCCCTTTCTTCCTTTCTCTTTCTTTCTTTCTTTCTTTCTTTCTTTCTTTCTTTCTTTCTTTCTCTCTCTCTCTCTCTTTCTTTCTCTCTCTCTTTTTTTCTTTCTTTCCTTCCTTCCTTCCGTCCTTCCTTCTTTCTTTCTTCTTTCTTCTCTCTCTCTCTTTTTCTTTTTTTTTAAACTTATTTTAAGTTCATAGGTACATGTGTAGGTTTGTTAAACTTGTGTCATGGGCGTGTGCTGTACAGATAATTTCATCACCTAGGTATTAAGTCTAGTATCCACTGGTTACTTTTCCTAATCCTCTCCCTCTTCCCACCCTCCACCTTCTGATAAGCCCCAGTGTCTGTTGTTCTCCTTTCTGTGTCCATGTGTTCTCATCATTTAGATCCCACTTATAAGTGAGAACATGTTGCATTTGATTTTCTGTTCCTGTTTGTTGAAGATGATGGCCTCCAGTTCCATCCATGTTCCTGCAAAAGACAGGATCTCATTCTTTTTTATGGATGCATAGAATTCTTTGGTGTATACGTACCACATTTTCTTTATCCAGTCTACCACTGATGGGCATTTAGGCTGATACCATGTCTTTGCTATTCTGAATAGTGGTCCAATGAACTTATGCGTGCATGTGTCTTTATGAAAGAATGATGTATCTCTCTGGGTATATACCCCATAATGAGATTGCTAGGTTGAATGGGAGTTCTGTTTTAAGGCCTTTGAGGAATTGCCACACTGTTTTCCACAATAGTTGAACTAATTTACACTCCCACCAACAGTGTATAAGTGTTCCCTTTTGTCTGCAACCTCACCAGCATGTTATTTTTTGACTTTTTAGTAATACCTAATAATAGCCATTCTGACCGGTGTGAGATGGTATTTCATTATTGTTTTGATTGGCATTTCTCTAATGATCAGTGATGTTGAGCTTTTTTTCATATGATTGTTGGCCCCATGTGTGTCTTCTTTTGAAAAGTGTCTGTTCATGTCCTTTGTCCACTTTTTAATGAAGTTGTTTATTTTTTTCTTGTATATTCGTTTATAAATTCTTGCTGGCCTCATAGAATGAGTTATAGAGGAGTCCCTCTTCCTCAACTTTTTGGAGTAGTTTCAGTAGGAACGGTACCAGTTCTTTGTACATCTGGTAGAATTTGACTGTGAATCCATCTGGTAATGGTCTTTTGTTGTTGTTGTTGTTGATAAGCTATTATTGATTCAGTTTTAGAGCTGCTATTGGTCTGTTCAAGGATTCAATTTCTTCCTGGATCAGTCTTGGTAGGGTGTATGTGTCCAGGAATTTATCTATTTCTTCTAGATTTTCTAGCTTGTGGGCATAGAAGTGTTCATAATATTATCTGATGGTTATTTGTATTTCTGTGGGGTCAGTGGTAACATCCCCCTTATTGTTACTAACTGTGTTTATTTGGATTTTCTCTCTTTTCTTCTTTAGTAGTCTAGCTAGCAGTCTATTTTATTAATTCTTTCAAAAAGCAAACTCCTGTTTCTTTGATCTTTTGAATGTTTTTGTGTGTGTGTGTCTCCTTCAGCTCAGCTCTGATTTTTGTTATTTCTTATCTTTAGGGCAGGGAATTTCTAAAGCCACAGAAAACTACTGGTAGTGATCACAACTATCTACAGAACAAAAGTAGGTGATTGATATAGTTTGGATATTTGTCCCCTCTTAATATTATGTTGAAATGTGGTTCCCAATGTTGGACATGGAGCCTGGTGGGATGTGATTAGATCATGGGGCAGATCCCTCATGAATGGCTTAGTACTATCCCCTGGGTGATGAGTGAGTTCTTGCTCAGTTCATACAAGATCTGGTTGTCTAAAAGAATCTACGACCTCCCCCTTCTCTCTCTCTCTCTCTGGCTCCCACTCTCACCATGTAGAGTGCCTGCTCTCCTTTGCCTTCCACTATGATTGTAACCTTCCTGAGGCCCTTACCAGAAGCCAAGAACATGTTGGTGCCATGCTTGTACATACTGCAGAACTGTGAACCAATTAAACCTTTTTTCTTTATACACTACCCAGTCTCAGGTACTTCGTTATAGCAACACAAAAATGACCTAATGCAGAAAATTGGTAATGAGGAGTGGGGACATTGCTGTCAAGACACCTGAAAAAGTGGAAATGGTTTTGGAACTGAGTAATAGGCAGAGGTTGGAGGTCTCAGAAGAAGACAAGAAGACGGGGGATTTGGAAATTCTTAGAGACTTGTTAAGTGGTTGAGACCAAAATGCTGATACAAATAAGGACAGTAAAGGTCAGGCCAACAAGATTTCAGATGGAAATGAGAAAGTTATTGGGAACTGGAGCAAAAGTCATTCTTGTTATTGATATAGGAGTTAAAAAGGAATCATTTAGGCAGACAGTGAGGGCAAGGAAGTTCTCGATAAGGTTTTCCTTTTAATGAAAAACAGCCCCCAAATCATTTTGCTTTCTAACAAAGAGCAGACTGTAAAATCGAGCTGCAGACAGACAAGCAAGCTGGAAGTTTGCCTGGGTAAATGCTGGCCATTGTACCTGCAAGGCTCTTATATCGCTTCGAACCCAGAGAGCGCACCCACAAACAACACGAGGCAGTGTGGAGCAACACACTGTTTTAAAGAGCGCCTGGGTGCAGGTGGACTGAGGCCCTAAATGGCATCAGCACCAAATGAGAATGGGGCAGGGGCTTTATAGTCTCCTGTAAACAGAAAGTGTCTCAGTCTGATGTACCGCTATGCAGTAGCCAGATGTCCTCTCTCTCGGTCTTTAGGGGGTACGTGTCTTCCGGCCGGCTCTCTTCCTGCGTCTGCTATCTTGCTGACATACGCTGCTGGCGCAAGTGGTCTTGCATCTTGGGACTGGGCCTGAGAAGGGAGGAGTAACTCATTCCCTTAAGCTTTCAGGCCCTGGGGAGAATCTTTCATTCCTGTCTCTTTGGTTATAAAAAGGGAAAAGGGATGACTTTCTCAATAACTACTTCAGGCATGACATAGGGGGTGGCGTGGGCACCCTGGAAAAAGAAAAACTTAATTTTGGGGGTATTCTTGAGAGATGGGTTGGTATTCATCCTGTCATTGTATCAGGAGCATCATCTCGATTGTCTGGCGGCTAACTGTAGTTTCAACAAGAATTTTAATGGCTTTTATTATTAGTGAAATAATACACCGGAGAAACAGGAGGAACCCAATGATGAAGATTACTGTCCCTACCAGCGTTTTAAATCCTCCTAAATTAGAGAACCACCCTCCTAGAAGGTTTGTTGGGTCCCATCCCTTCCAGGTTTGGACTGGTATATGGGCTACTTTTCTGATGTTTGAAGCAATTTCTAGAGCCACGTTTCCTTCATCATCTATGTTAAGACAGCAATTAGAGATATTACACTTACCACAGACCCCACCTTCTTCTGCTAATAAGTAGTTTAGTGCTAGCCTGTTTTGATAAATTGCCACGCACATTTGGTTTTATTATTGTGCGAGCACTTCCAGGGCTGAGGCGGTTTGGTTAGTGATTATCTCTAGAATCGCCTGTAGCCTAATTATTCTACTTAGCATATATATAGGAGTGCGATAACCCCATGAACCATCCTCAGCCCAAGTGGCAGGACCGTAATATTTGATGATCCATTGCAGAGGCCATTTGTTCTGTTGCCATCTTTGGCTTCTTCCTACCTTTAAGGATTGTTTTTTTGTTGCTGTTTAGGTTACTATATACAGGGACTCTGAGAGTATTGCCCATTGTTAATGTTTTGGAGGAAGGAGTAGCCTTGGGAGTGAGCTTGACCCTGGTGCGATGCATCCAGTGGGGGAGTCCTTGGACTCTCACTGCAGTTGGCGTGCTGAGTATCACAGTATAGGGGCCTGTTTGCTTTGGTTGTAGGTTTTTGTGAGGGTCAAGTTGGCAGATAAACATGTCTGTGTCTGCAAGACGGTTATGTTGAGAGGACAAGGAGGTGTTGATGGGGACGGGCATGGCCTCATTTGCTGCTTCACGAATGAAAGACTGTGTCTGGATTAAGGAGGGGAGGTAATTCCCAAGTGGCTCAGAGACTGGTAACGGTGGAGGCCCTAAGACAAAATTTCAGCCATATATGATTTCAAAGGGACTATAAAAAAAGGGGGTCTTTGGTGTTGCACGGAGTCTTATGAGGGCAAAAAGGAGATTTATTTTGTTCACGACTGGCGGGTTTCTAGAGCAAGCTTGGTGAGTTGGGCTTTAAGAACAGAGTTAATTTTTTCAACTTTGCCTAAGATTGAGGCCTGTAGGGTGTGTGGAGAACCCATTTTATACCTAAGGACGTAGACACCGTGGTTAATTTGGCTGATGAAGGCAGGCCCGTTATTGGACTGGATGGATGTTGGGAGTCTGAAATGGGAAGTTATATGCATGATGAGAATTTGTGTGATGACATTTGCACCTTCTGAAGTTGTTGTGAATGCTTCTGCCCGCCTGGAGAAAGTACAGACAAAGACTAGAAGATAGCAGAGCCATTTATTGGGTGGCATGTGATTGAAGTCTACTTGCCAGTCTTGCCCAGGTACCTGGCCCCAGGCTTGGTGGGTAGGAAAAGGCAGTGGCCAGAGGGAGCCCTGGGATGACACTGAGTGGCAGGTAGAGCAGGACTGGGTGATTTCTCAAGCACAGCTGGAAAGGTGAGGACAAGTGAGAACAGGATGGAGAAGTTGTAAGAGATGTTTTGTAACCGACATGGAAAGAGTTGTGGAGATTTAGGAGGATAGTGATTGTCTGGAAGGGATTGGTCTGTTAGGTTTGGAAAAGGTATAAGACAGGTGTGAACAGTGTTCACACAGAAATATGTGTGGGCTTGGGCTTCAGGTAAGAGCATGGCCAGGTTTAGATGAGAGCTGGTTAGCACGGTGATATGGGGGAGTTTCTGTGAATAGAGCATACAGTTAGAGGAGCCGTGGGGCAGATATGAGACTTAGTACACTGCGGTGAGCTAGCATGTCTTTGATGTTACGGGTTGAATAAACTGTTAGGTTGGCATGGAGAGATAGTTTTAGGCTTTCAATGGTGAGGACAGTAGCTGCCATCAATGTTCAGAGGCAGGCAGGTCATCCGAGAACTGTGGCTCAAGCTGTTTAGAGAGGTAGGCAACAACCTGGAAGGTGGGTCACTTACACTGGATTAGAACACCTAACTCTGTGCCATTCGTTAGTATAGAGGGAAAATGGTTTGGTGAAGTCTGGGAGCATGAGGTCGGGGGCTGAGGTGAGAGCCTTCTGGAGTAGACAGAAATGTTGGGTACTAGGCTGTGCAGGGTTTAAAGGCTCATGGAGAAGGTCTTTAGTGCCTTGGTATAAAGGTTTGGCAAGTAGAGCGAAGGAGGGAACCCAGAGCCTGAAATATTTCTTTCTTAGTTTGCGGAGGCAGGAGGTACAGGAGGAGGGATATGCAGTTTGTTGTGAGCCCTCGTGTTCACAAGGTAAGAACTAGGCCTAGATAGGTGACGAGGGGGTACATATTTGTGCTTTCTTAGGGGAGACCCAATACCCTCGTTCTGCCAAGAGGTTTAAGAGAGAGATAGTATGGACGTTGCAGTCTCTTTGAGAAGGACTACACAGGAGTAGATCAGTAAACTATTAAAGGAGAGTGGGCAGTTTTAGGGATAAGGTACAGAGGTCATGAGCAAGGGCCTGCTCAAAAAGGTGGGGGCTGTCTCTGAAACCTTGAGGCAGTATGCACCAGATGAGCTGATGTGAAAGGTGGTTGTTGGCATTTTCCCACATAAAGGCAAAGAGGTTTTGGGAATCAGGGTATAAAGGAATTGTGAAAAACAGCATCCTTTAGGTCTAGGACAGAAAAATGGGTGGCATTGGAGGGAACTGCGGAAAGTAAATTGTATGGGTTAGGAATTACTGGACAGCTTGGTTAATGAGCCTGAGGCCCTGGACTAAGTGATAAGTTCCATCTGGCTTTTTGACAGGCAGAATTGGTGTGTTAAAAGGGGAGTCTGTTGGGCGGAGTAGGTGACTGGCGAGGAGGTGAGAAATGATAGGCTTTAGGCCTACGAGAGCTGCTTGGGGGACAGGATACAGCTTCTGTGATAGGAACTGGGTGTATGTCCTTAATCTTCTTGGCATGAGACAACAAACCCCAGGTATATACCCCAGACAATGATGTCTCTTCATTATGCCTTAGCAAAGAACTTGGCTGCATTGTGTTTATGTTCTAATGATCTGTGGAAGTTTGAACTTAAAAATGATCAGTTGGTGTATCTGGCAGAAGAAATTTCTAAGCAGCAAAGAATTCAAGAAGTGGCATGGGTGCTTTAAACAGCCTATGGTGAGATAAGCAAACAAAGAAGTGACAAGTTTGGGACTTACATTTCAAAGGGAAGGAGAGTGTAAATGTTTTGGAAATTTGCACCCTAGCCACATGGCAGAGAAAAAAAGGTGTTACAGGAGAGGAATACAAGCAGGCTGTAGAGCAGCCACTTGCTAGAGATTTGCATGACTAAAATGGGGTCAGGTGCTAATATCCAAGACAATGCGAAAAAGGCCTTTAAGGCATTTCAAAGATCTCCTTGGCAGCCCCTCCCATCACAGGCCCAGAGGCGTAGGAGGAAAGAATAGTTTTATGGGCTAGGCCCAGGGCCCCACTACCCTGTGCAGCCTCAGGACATTGCTCCCCACATTCCAGCTGCTCCAATTTCAGCTGTGGCTCAAAGAAGCCCAGATACAGCTTGGACTGCCTCTCCAGAGGGTACAAGCTGTAGGCTTTTGTAGCTTCCATATGGTGTTCAGCATGAAGGTGTGCACAGTGCAAAAGTGATGGAGGCTTGGCAGCTTCTCCCAAGATTTCAGAGGATGTATGGAAAAGCCTGGGTGCCCAGGCAGAAGCCTGCTGCAGGAGTGCAGCCCCCACAGAGAAACTGTACTAGGGCAGTGCTGAGGGGACATGTGGAATTGAAGACCACACACACAGTCTCCACTGGGACACTGCCTAGAGGAGCTATGGGAAAAAGGCCACCACCCTCCAGACCCAAGAATGATAGAACAATTGGCAGCTTGCAACATCAGTGTAGAAAAGCCACAGAGACTCAACTCTAACCTGTGAGAGGAACCATGGGGCCTGCACCCTGCAAGCCCCAGGAGTGTGCTGCCCAAGGCCTTGGGATCTCACCCTTGCACCAGTGTGCCCTGGATGTGGGACATGGAGTCAATGGAGATTATTTTGGACATTTAAGATTTAATGGCATCCCTACTGAGTTTAAGACTTGCACGGTGTCTATTGACCCACTTTTTCAGCCAATTTTTCCCTTTTGGAATGGGAATGTTTTTCCAATGCTTGTACCACCATTGTATCTTGGAAGGAAATTATTTGCCTTTGGTTTCACAGGCTCATAGTTGAAACAAACTCATCTCCAGATGAGACTTTGGATTTGGACTTGGGACTTTTGATTGAGTTGATGTTAGAATAATTTAAGAATTTGAAGGACTATTGTGAAGGAATTATTTTATTTTGCAATGTGAGAAAGACATGAAATATTAGGGCCAAGGGTGGAATGATATAATTTGGATGTTTGTTCCCTCCAAATCTCATGTTGAAATGTAATTCCCAATGTTGGAAGTGGGGCCTGGTGGGAGGTGGTTGGATCATGGGGGTAGGTCCCTCATGAATTGTTTAGCATCATCCCTTGGTGATAAGTGAATTCTTGCTTAGTTAGTTCAAGGGGGATCGAATTGTTTAAAAATGTTTGACACCTCCTCCTTCTCTCTCTTGCTCTTGTTCTTGCCATGTGATGTGCCTGCTCCTGCTTCATCTTCCACCATGACTGTAAGCTTCTGGTGGTCCTTACCAGAAGCCAAGCAGATGTTGGTGCCATGCTTGTACATCCTGCAGAACCCTGAGCTGATTAAATCTATTTTCTTTATAAATTACCCAGTCTCATGTGTTTCTTTATAGCAACACAAAAACAGCCTAACGTAGTGATTTACTGGATATCAATGCAAAACTGAAATCTGCTAAAGAACACCTTTCTGCTCACCACTGACATAAGAGCAATAATATGACTTCTGCTTTCCCTTTTCCACCTTTCAAATATCTCACAAATGCCTCTCACTGGCAAAATAGAATTTGGAATCCAATTAGCGAGGGATTCTGAGAAATGCAGTTTCCAGCCTCTGACAATATAGAAGGTCAAAGTAAGGAAGTGATCTTGGTTTTCACAGACAGCATAGAGAGCTATGTTAGGTGCAGGCAACATAATGAACCTTTCTAACCTAGATTGTGTATTTGTTTTCTTAAATGACTTGGTATAAAAGGGAACACTTGTGGGTATTTGTGTTTTTATTTATTTTTATTTATAATTGACACATTATTAGCATACGTATTTATGGGTTTCCATATGGTATTTCAATACATATATACATTGTGCAATGATCAAATCAGAGTGATTAGCATATCCATTATCTTAAACATTTGTCATTTCTTTATAATGAGAGTGTTCAGAAGCCTCTTTTAACTATTTCAAAATATGCAATATAATATTGCTAACTCTAGGCAAACTACTGTGCAATAGAACACCAGAATTTATTCTTCCTATCTCACTTAGCTTTGTACCCATTGATCAGTCTCTCACCATTCCTCTCATCTCTGATAACCGCTATTCTATTATGTACTTCTATGAGAACAACAGATATTTATGTATTTATATCTTTATTGGCAAGCTACACAGTAGATGTTGACAAAAAGTTTCTGTTTCAACTAATGCCAAACAAGAGCCACCAGAGCCTGCATGCATCCATTCTAAGATTGATTTTTGCTAACATACTTCTGTGGTAAGAAAAAAAAAAAAAGGTATAGAAAGAGTCATATCTTGACTTCTTATAGTAATACAAAAAAAAACCAGAATAATGTATTACAAACAATAACAAAAAGCAAAAGTAATGTAATACAAGTAAATAAAGAATTAAATATTTGAATATTTGAAAACAAAATAGGCCCTTAATATCCAAAATAAAAATTTTTTGTTGTTGTTGTTTCTAATTAGCGAGATAAAGTCTCTGTTGGCTGGATGTAACTTGAAAGTGACTCAGCCAAAATCTTTCATGACTCAATTTTTTCTTCTTGCATTGCTAGGAAAAGCAAAACGGAAATATTTGTGTTAGTAACAAAATTAAATCACATAATTATATCTTTCACAATTATTAATATTCCTAGTATGTATGACTGTTTTGCCAGTTTATAATAATTAAAACCGTGTGACTTCTGGAAAAGTAGGTACCAAATAAACATTTGTTGACTTAATGAATACAAATTCAGACTATCCTTTTTTTATTTTTTATTATACTTTAAGTTCAGGCGTACATATGCAGAATGTGCAGATTTGTTACATAAGTACACACATGCCATGGTGGTTTGCTGCACCCAGCAACCTGTCATCTATGTTAGGTATTTCTCCTAATGCTATCCCTCCCCTAGCCCCCAACCCCCTGACAGGCCCCACTGTGTGATGTTCCCCTCTGTGTCCATGTGTTCTCATTGTTCAATTCCCATTTATGAGTGAGAACATGCGGTGTATGGTTTTCTGTTCTTGTGTTAGTTTGCTGAGAATGATGGTTTCAAGCTTCATCCACATCCCTGCAATGGACATGAACTCATCCTTTTTTATGGCTGCATAGTATTCCTTGGTGTATATGTGCCACATTTTCTTAATCCAGTCTATCATTGATGGGCATTTGGGTTGGTTCCAAGTCTTTGCTATTGTGAATTGTGCCACAATAAACATACATGTGTATGTGTCTTTATAGTAGAATGATTTATAATCCTTTGGGTATATACCCAGTAATGGGATTGCTGGATCAAATGGTATTTCTAACTCTGGATCCTTGAGGAATCACCACGGTCTTCACAATGATTGAATTAATTTACACTCCGACCAACAGTGTAAAAGCGTTCCTATTTCTCCACAGCCTCTCCAGCATCTGTTGTTTCCTGAGTTTTTAATGATCACCACTCTAATGGATGTGAGATGGTATCTCATTGTGATTTGATTTGATTTTTAAGGTTTTAACAAGAAAATGATAAGAGATATGCTAATGCTTTTGAGTGCTGAACTAGAAATCAATATAAAGGCAGTTAGTTTTAGCTGCCATGAGTCATTTCATGGTGGGAATTTGGGAAAATCATTTGTGCCTTATTTATTTTCATGATAATGAGCTCTCTCACCTATGTCACAGAGGCACCTGAGGTAATTGTTTTGGTTTGAGTTCTTTGGAGGAAACATGAGCTGTAGAGTTACAATGAATATTGTTAAAAATGTTGGATTGTTGTAGTAGTAAACAAACATACATTACCTTTATACATTAGTGAGGTTTCACTGTTAACGATATCCAATTGTACTACTATAAGGAAACATTTAGGCTATAACAAACTTCAAAGGCATGGGCATTATACATAAAAGATTGTTCACGTATTCAACAAAGCTTCCAGATCTTTGCATCCTGCCGATATACAAATTGTACTGTCTGCTCTAAGAATGATTTCTCTGTTGAAGAGTGCGCAGCTTTTTTACCCATCAGATAAAGAACAACCTTTCGCCTCCAAGTGCCTTTTCTCAGTTACTTCTTCATCTCTTTGTATTGCCAAGATGTTCTCAACAGAAAAATCTTTCCTGTTTACAAGAATCTTATCATGTGAATATATTTTAAAGTCCTCAATAACCAATTTAACAAAACTATTAAATAACTTTATATTGGCCTCCATTATCCCTTTTAAAGTTGTATTCAGAAAGGGAAGTTTTTACCTCCCCAGTGTTCCAAATGGAAACTTGGTCATTTCCATAGGTTTTTCTGATTGCTTTTAGGTTAAAAACAAAAACAAAAAAAAAACAAAAAAAAACAGTCTTTGAGTGCCTCTCAATTACCTAAGTCTGAAACTATAATGTCATTATCTCACATAAAATTTAAAACTCCAATATGCAACATATCTAGATTTGTTCAGATATGAAGGGACATTGTTTCACTGCAATAGCTTTATGGGCCAACCTAAAGCTGATGTCTGCTTAGGCGACTAAAGCTGGAAGGACACAAATAGGTAGCTGTTGTCCAAATTTTCTAGTAGAATGACAAAGCAGAATGTTTGCTCCTGTCAAGGCACAACACATTCTGGGTCACTAATTCTTATCTCTTGGGAAATAGAAAATATGCCCACTGACTCTAGCCAGGTTCTGCATGAACAGGTCAGCCCATTTCCCTGCTTCGGTTAGGATGCGTTGAGTGAAAGTGTATTGGCTTAAATAATAAAGGGGATTTATTGAGCCATGTAACTAAAACGTTCAGGGATGGAAGAGAATTCAGGCATGTTCTTACTTCTCTCTGACACTTTTAGATCTTTCTTCTGCTGCGAGTTGGCTTTGTCCTCAGGTGGCTTTTATCATGAATGATAGCACCGCTAGCACCAATGAAGGCTATGGGTTTTCTCGATCATGTCCACAGAAGAAAATACCTGACAGGGAGCATTTTAGGACACATATTCACCCGTCCATATGGCTGCGAGAGATACAGATTATCCTCATTGGTGAAAACTAGTTCCGGGCCCATTCCAGGGAGTAATTCCAGCAAAATCTTATGGCTACCCCCCGGCTGAGGAGGGAGAGGCAACCTCCTTGCCTGACAATTTTCAATCATGGAGGAACTTTGAAAAATAAAGTAAGAAACTGTGTACTAGATTTCCTCAAATTCCTTAAGAATTTTCTCACAGAAACTCAGGTTACCTCTTGTTTAAGAGATCTTCACTAACCGATCTTCCTTTCCTCATGTACCTGTGGGCACGAAGCTCATATATACACATTTGGCCTACAAGGACTGGAATTTCCTCTGTGGTTTTATGATGTTTCTTTGTTCCTTTCGAAAGCACTGATTTGATCATCATATCAAATCCAAAATTCAGAGTTTAATCATGATCTTAAATCGGTTTTATTTACACGTGTCAAATATTTAATGATTACAACAAAAATCATAAGCAATGAAATCCTTTGGTGATTTCTGCCTGATTGCAGTTACTTTAATTTTAATTCATATACTTCTTGCAAAGGCTCTGGATGTGGCTATATGGAATTGTTATTTAGATCATACTGCCTGCTAGTTTAAGTAATCTACTTTACTTGGCTTAGATTGATTTGGTTTTAATTAATTGTCTGGTTTAAATAGGAGCTTGAGATAGCCATTATGCCTAGCCCTGATCTTACTTTATGCAAACAAAATTACTATGATGACTTCTAAACACAACAATGTAAGCTTTTCCCCATATGAGAACCTTAAATATATATTCAGGTTTCTAGCTAGCTGTTAATTTTAATGATATAAAATATTATTCTTAAATCTTGCTTCAGTGGTATAATTGAAAATAAGGCATTTCTTTAAAATTGTCAGGACTCTTTTTTTTTTTTTTAATCCTAGGTTCAACAAATTCTCATAAAAGCATTTTCTTTGAGAGGGAAATTTGCTTGCTTAATGTCCTTTAGACATCCCAGAATATTGTTGGTCTGATTTTTCTAAACTTATTGTTCATGGTGGCTACAAGTCAATATGACAGCACATATTACTGAAGGAAAAAGGGAAAAAAACTAAGTCCACCAGCGCATTTCTAAGCTACAATCACATACAATAGAGATCAGATGAGTTTAATGTAGGGAAATATAATCAGACACAATATAGGAAAGTTTAATTTATCATAACCTTAGGGAGAAACAAAATCTAAGTCTAAAGATCATTATAACTGTAAGAGACATAAAGAAAGAATTAAAACAAGAAAACAAACCAAATCCATTTTTACAACAAATTATTCCTTAGAAAAACCAATACGTTAAAATTTGTGGCCACCAATATTCCCTTTCCCCTTGAATGTGACACCACGTATTATCAATGAAACTTTGATTCATTTAATCAATTATAATAATATTTTACACTCCATTTTGCTTTCATTTGTGTTATAATACATACATTTAAAGAAGTCAATCTAGAAACTAGCTTAAAATTAATTTATTATTTTGTTCAATGTTTATTTCCATTGATTCCATACCTTGGTAGGTTATTACTAGAGAAATATATGATGATATCAGTTAGAAAGGAAGAGGCAGTGAATTTACTTATGAGATTGAAAAGAATCTTGTGCCTTTAATATTAATATTAATATTGCACCTGGTTGTGTGATTCAATAGCCTGAGATCACTTATTCAGGTGAAGGTCTGTTCAGTGAATTGTTCCCTGTGCCTGAAATTGTAGTATGTGTTACACACACACACTCTTATTTAACCCTCACAAGAACACCCAGGAGATATTACCCCCTGTATAGACTGGACAATTTAAGATTAAAGATTAAATAATTTTTTCTCATAGTATATATCTATGGCATGGGGCCAGGGTTAAAACCCAAGTATCCTTAATTAAAAAACCCATGAGCTTTCCATAACAATTTGCTATTTCTTTCCAGTTATATTATGCCTTAAAAGTAGATGATCAATTCAACTTTTCCAGCCTTAATTTATGCTTAGTCATAGAATCAGATTTTTACTTATCTAGAATAGATCTGTATACTAAGGTTAAAGTCCAATAATTAGATTGTGTAATATTTAATTGATTATATTATACTCATTTGTTCACATTTTAACTTCTTTGAAATGAACATTGTCTTATAATGGATGATAAGAAAGTATTTGTCATAGGTTGATTATGATCGTTTAATTTTTTCTTTCTTCATGACGTTTAAACTAATGATGTGTTTTCAATGGATGGCTTTTTATATTAGATGAAATGTGGTTCTTGGCTCTTCAATGAAACTCAGTAAAATTAGGCAAAGCAGAGTAATCCTGATTCATTCCCAGCTTTGCTCCAGGCTGTTTAACAAACTGGGACGGGAATAAGGTACTCTATTTAAAGTGGGGTGGTGTTTGGGAGTTCCATCTCCCATTGCCACTGCCATTCCTTACCCTCCCCTATGGCCTAGTTCTAACAATAACATTTCTCTTTCTTCTTTAAATCTGCCTTTGGATAATTTTTAAATGATGTTAATTTTATTATGATCTCAAGTTATCTATATTCTCCTCCTCCCACCTTTTTTTCAGTTATGTTAACCAAAAGTTCAGTCTTTTTTTATTAAGCCTTTTTCCATAATTCCTTTAAAATTGAAATAAAAATGGGACATTTTTGTCTATGTTCTTTGCCTAAATATATATGTAGAAGTTTGAGTGATTATAATATAAACTCTCTATTCTTGTTACCTCCTTGTTATTGTCCATTTCTATATAAAGATATCAAAAATATTCCATTATGTAAATCCCCACTGTTACTGAAGGGCTTAACAAGATATTAAAATCAATGCAATTTTTATTGCTGTGTAAAACACTATCCATTTCGAAACCTTAACAAAGCCCTACCCATCTCCTTTATGCCTTCTAAAAAATATTTACAAATGCCTCCAGGAGAAACTGATCTCACTGTCCTTAGGATATCTTTACAGGCTATGTTGTAAGGTTTCCTCTTATGTAAAATGGGAGGTAAGGATATTACCTATATGTATTGCTTATAAGAAAAAGTTACTAATATATACGAAGCTTATAATGTGTGGCACCTAAGTGCTCATAAATATTTGCCATTATTAGCAGCCACTTGATATATATAATAAACTGCCATTTTAGTTTTTTGGGGGGGTATTTTACAGACTATAAATTCCTAGAAGACAGATTATGTTGTTTGCATTTTAGAAACCCTTTTAATGCCTAAAATTTTGCCTTACATATTCTGAAAATCTCATTTGTTTAGTTGATGAACAAACTTCCTATTTGTGCCCACCCTAATTGGATCTACAATGACTACCCAATACGTGTGGGAACCACGGTGCATAGATTTTCCTATTTAAGTTGGGTATAGTGGAAAGAACATAGGTTTTGGACCCAGACAGGCCTAAATTTAAATCCCAACTGCCTTTTATTTTGACATTGGGAGTCACTGGTATTCTTTGAGCCCCCATTTCTGCTTCTGCAAAAAGTAAGTAACATTTACTGTATGTGGTTTTGGTGAAAATTAAATTACTTAATGTATGCAAAAAATTTAGAACAATGCCTGAGATATACTAGACTTTCCATAAGCATTAACTATTGGTAGTTATTATTGTTACCATTGTAAACGTTATTATTCCTGTGGCTCATTATTTAATAGCATTACATCTCACTTTTTTCATTTATAAATGGGATCAACATTGATTTATGCATACGAGTAAAAAGTGGATTAAATTATATGTGTGAAGCTCTTATGTAAGCATCTTCACAGTGTAGGTGCTCCATAAATGATTTTATCCTTTATTCCTCCCACCTTTTTTTTTACATATCATTCCTTGATGTAACAAAGGAGTAATTTCCTTGTTCTTTCAAAAGAGATATTTCCAAAAGTTCTCCAGTTCTTGAGTGTGTTGTGCAGTGAGTGTGTTGTGCAGTTGTGGAAACTTTAGCAAAATGAAAGCTTAAGGACTTTGGGTCTTTAGGTTAGAAAACTTATGGGGGCATTGGGAATAACCTTCACCCATCTCCCATCACCATTACCATGCAGTATTCTTTAATTTCCCGTGGGCATCTCCAGCCTTGTATTTTCAATGGTACAGCAAGAGCTAGTCCTTCAGCTCTTACAAATCATATTCCTGAAGAGTCTTATCCCATTACACAGTTTCTGTATTTGTTACCCAAGGGTTTTTTCAGAATTGTGGTTTCTTTGTCTGAACAAAGTGAAAAGATCCTAAAACAGAAACAGAAAGAGAGTGATGGGGCCAGATTCTCTTTACATCCTGAAGAGAAGTTCTAGGAAAAGCACTGGGTGCTGTGTTTCTATAATGTTCCCCAAATAAAATGAAAAATCTTGTGTAATTCTGTAGACTTGCACTCAGGCAAGTTATATGGAATGGAATTTTATAGTGATGGCATAATTTGTCAGTAAATTGTTATTATTATCTCTTTATTAAAAGATCAGGATTCAGAGCACAATTGTCATGCCTGCCAATTTCACCATGAAGCAGTTAGCAATACTGACAGTCCAATTACTTTTGTGATTGGTATCATGGCAACTTCAGAAGACGTGAAAGCACTGAGGTACCTGTAAATTGATTGGGGCTGGTAGCAGTTGATCACATTCAGGAACAGGTTTGTGGAAGTGTCCATCGAAGACTACGTGTCAGGACCATTGAAAACTTTTGATGTTTTACATCCCACACTTGTCCTAAGAACCACAATGTATGACACACATACACAGTAACAGCTCTAACTGGGACCATAACACCAGTAAATTTATTTTCTGTTCTCTGCTTTAGGGAGAAAGAATCAAGGCACAATGAAATAAGCCAATATCTGTTCAGTTTAGATTCAGTGTTCAATATACTACAGCTTATTACCTCAACAACAATTCACGGTGACCCGGAAGCACTGCAGAGTCATCAATCATAAAAGAAATATTAAATTAGCTTTAGTATACCGTACTTAGCAAGGCTGTGAAGTGGACTAATACATTTTGTAAAGATCTTTTTCAGCCACTTAGGTTGAAACAAAACAATTTTTTTTCTATTTAAATGATCAGTTATCCAGAAAATTCTGTTTATGAGAAGTTTCCAGAAGTTCCCTTACATAAAGTACCATCTAAAATGGGTCCTGTTGAGATTTGTATTAGCTGGTATAACACGCATTGTAAAATGTAAAGAACGTGCCCAAGATGGGCTCACCTTGAAGCATTTATTATGATGCCTCCAAGTCACAATTGGACACTTAAGAGAATGCAGATCACCTGAGGTCAGGAGTTCAAGACCAGCCTGGCCAACATGGTGAAACCCCGTCTCTACTAAAAATACAAAAAATTTAGCCAGGCATTGTGGCGTGCACCTGTAATTCCAGCTACTCAGGAGGCTAAGGCAGGAAAATTGCTTGAACCCAGAAGGCAGAGGTTGCAGTGAGCCAAGATCTCGCCACTGCACTCCAGCCTGGGCATCAAAGCAAGACTCCATTTAAAAAAAAAAAAAAAAAAAAAGAGTGTCAAATATCCAAATCCTACATCAGTGATGCTAATGTCAGAGTAAGGGACATCATTAGAGAGAAAGGTAACCCCAGATCCCCTTGATCCCTTGCAGAGAGACTATAATTAATCACTCCCAAGTCTCCCAACCTTGTATTTGCAGTTCCTGGCTTCAGTGGAATGTGCCTACTATTTATCTTCATTACTGGCCAGCAACATTAATAAAAATCAGCTTAAGATCTGAGAATAGAATCACTTCCTATAGATTCCAATTTAATTTAGAAATGCCTGCATTGAAGGAAGCATCCTTTGTCTGTCTTTGAGAAATGAGTTGGTTTTTCTGTGATACCCAGCTACAGCAATAAACAAAGATGATGCAGATGGGAAGGTCCACAGCCACTTCTTCCATTGATTACCTCCAGACATTAATTTTCAATCTAATTGCTTTGGTTGGCACTTTCACCTCAGTGGTACTTATATATGCCTACAGATCTGTTTGATCACAACTCTTGGGTGTTGAATTATTTAATACCCAATCAGTTTTAGAAATGGCCCTCATACCCTATCTTGAATTTCTGGGAAGAAATAAATATAATGCGATATTTAACAAAAGGAAACTTTAAATGACAGATCTTTTTAATCGTTTACCATCTCTGCAGTCCTGAATTGTTTTCTTTGTTTATGAAACAATTGCTTTAGTAAGATCAGAATCACAAAACACTTCTACATTTCATTGAATTCAAAAGGTATTAGTACATATTATGCATAAAATATGATAAAAATGTATTTGTTTCATCATAAAAGTTATGGCATTGCAAATCTTTTTCCTATTTAGCTGCGTTCTTATGGTTCTTTAATTCTTAACTGTTACTTTATACATTTTTAAAACAATGCACACTAGTGTTTTAAGAAATGCACAATTTCATCTAAGACTGAATATATAACACTGATTAGCTCTTTCAGCATTGTGCAGGCATGGGTCTCAGGCTGCTCTGCACTTTAAATATATAAAATTACATGAGCATCTTAACTGTGCAGATGCCATCTTCTTGGCTTCTTTATTCTTCCCCGAAACTATTTAATGTTGCTTTAATGGTAACATCAATTGTTAGTTTTAATTTCTGTGTTTCATTGTGACATGACACATATCCACTCAATTTTTTTTTATTATACTTTAAGTTCTAGGGTACATGTGCACAACATGCAGGTTTGTTACACAGGTATACATGTGCCATGATGGTTTACTGCACCCATTAACTCATCATTTCCATTAGGTATTTCTCCTAATGCTATCCCTCCCCCTGCCCCCCAACCCATGACAGGCCCCGGGGTGTGATGTTCCCTGCCCTGTGTTCCAGTGTTCTCGTTGTTCAGTTCCCACCTATGAGTGAGAACATGCAGTGTTTGGTTTTCTGTCCTTGTGATAGTTTGCTCAGAATGATAGTTTCCAGCTGCATCCATGTCCCTGCAAAGGACATGAACTCATCCTTTTTTATGGCTGCATAGTATTCCAGGGTATATATATGCCACATTTTCTTAATCCAGTCTATCATTGATGGACATTTGGGTTGGTTCCAAGTCTTTACTACTGTGAATAGTGCCTCAATAAACATACACGTGTATGTGTCTTTGTAGTAGCATGATTTATAATCCTTTGGGAATATACCCAGTAATGGGATGGCTGGGTCAAATGGTATTTCTAGTTCTAGATTCTTGAGGAATTGCCACACTCTCTTCCACAATGGTTGAACTAGTTTACACTCCCACCAATAGTGTAAATGCATTTCTATTTCTCCACATCCTCTCCAGCATCTGTTGTTTCCTGACTTTTTAATGATCACCATTTTAACAGGTGTGAGATCGTATCTCATGGTAGTTTTGATTTGCATTTCTCTGATGACCAGTGATGGTGAGCTTTTTTCATGTCTGTTGGCTGCATAAATGTCTTCTTTTAAGAAGTGTCTGTTCATATCCTTTGCCCACTTTTTGATGGGGTTGTTTGTTTATTTCTTGTAAATTTGTAAGTTCTTGGTAGATTCTGGGTATTAGCCCTTTGTCAGATGGATAGATTGTAAAAATTTTCTCCCATTCTGTACGTAGCCTTTTCACTCTGATTGTAGTTTCTTTTGCTGTGCATAAGCTTTTTAGCTTAATTCGATCCTATTTGTCTATTTTGGCTTTTGTTGCCATTGCTTTTGGTGTTTTAGTCATGAACTCCTTGCCATGCCTACGTCCTGAATGGTATTGCCTAGGTTATCTTCTAGGGTATTTATGGTTTTATATCTAACATTTAAGTCTTTAATCCATCTTGAATTAATTTTTGTATAAGGTGTCAGGAAGGGATCCAGTTTCAGCTTTCTACATATGTCTAGCCAGTTTTCCCAGCACCATTTATTAAATAGGGAATCCTTTCCCTATTTCTTGTTTTTGTCAGGTTTGTCAAAGATCAGATGGTTGTAGATGTGTGGTGTTATTTCTGAAGGCTGTGTTCTGTTCCATTTGTCTATATCTCTGTTTTGGCACCAGTACCATGCTGTTTTGATTACTGCAGCCTTGTAGTATAGTTTGAAGTCAGGTAGCATGATGCCTCTAGCTTTGTACTTTTGGCTTAGGATTGTCTTGGCAATGTGGGCTCTTTTTTGGTTCCATATGAACTTTAAAGTAGTTTTCTCCAATTCTTTGAAGAAAGTCATTGGTAGCTTGATGGGGATGGCATTGAATCTATAAATTACCTTGAACAGTATGGCCATTTTCGTGATATTGATTCTTCCTATCCATGAGCATGGAATGTTTTTTCCGTTTGTTTGTGTCCTCTTGTATTTCATTGAGCAGTAGTTTGTAGTTCTCCTTGAAGAGGTCCTTCACATCCCTTTTAAGTTGGATTCCTAGGTCTTTTATTCTCTTTGAAGCGATTGTGAATGGGAGTTCATTCATGATTTGGCTCTCTGTTTGTCTACTATTGACGTATAGGAATGGTTGTGATTTTTGCACATTGATTTTGTATCTTGAGACTTTGCTGAAGTTGCTTATCAGGTTAAGGAGATTTTTTGGGCTGAGACGTTGGGTTTTCTAAATATACAATCATGTTATCTGCAAACAGGGACAATTTGACTTCCTTTTTTCCTAATTTATTTCTTTCTCTTGCCTGATTACCCTGGCCAGAACTTCCAACACTATGTTGAATAGGAATAGTGAGAGAGGGCATCCCTGTCTTGTGCCAGTTTTCAAGGGGAATGCTTCCAGTTTTTGCCCATTCAGTATGATATTGGCTGTGAGTTTGTCATAAATAGCTCTTATTATTTTGAGATATGTTCCATCAATACCTAGTTTATCAAGAGTTTTTAGCATGAAGGGCTGTTGAATTTTCTCAAAGGCCTTTTCTGCATCTATTGAGATAATCATGTGGTTTTTGTCTTTGGTTCTGTTTATATGCTGAATTACGTTTATTGATTTGCATATGTTGAACCAGCCTTGCACCCCAGGGATGAAGCCAACTTGATCATGGTGGATAAGCTTTTTGATGTGCTGCCGGTTTTGGTTTGCCAGTACTTAACTGAGGATTTTCACATTGATGTTCATCAGGGATATTGGTCTAAAATTCTCTTTTTTTGTTGTGTCTCTGCCAGGCTTTGGTATCAGGATGATGCTGGCCTTATAAAATGAGTTAGGGAGGACTCCCTCTTTTTCTATCTATTGGAATAGTTTCAGAAGGAATGATACCAGCTCCTCTTTGTACCTCTGATAGAATTCAGCTGTGAATACATCTGGTCCTGGACTTTTTTTGGTTGGTAGGCTATTAATTATTGTCTGAATTTCAGAGCGTGTTATTGGTCTGTTCAGATATTCAAGTTCTTCCTGCTTTAGTCTTGGGAGGGTATATGTGTCCAGGAATTTATCCATTTCTTCTAGATTTTCTAGTTTTTTTGCATAGAGGTGTTTATAGTATTATCTGATGGTAGTTTGCATTTCTGTGGGATTGGGGGTCATATCCCCTTTATCATTTTTTATTGCATCTAGTTGATTCTTCTCTCTTTTCTTCTTTATTAGTCTTGCTAGCAGTCTATTTTGTTGATCTTCTCAAAAAACCAGCTCCTGGATTCATTGATTTTTTTTGAAGGTTTTTTTTTGTGTCTCTATCTCCTTCTGTTCTGCTCTGATTTTAGTTATTTCTTGTCTTCTGCTAGCTTTTGAATTTGTTTGCTCTTGCTTCTCTAGTTCTTTTAATTGTGATGTTAGGGTGTCGATTTTAGATCTTTCCTGCTTTCTCTTGTGGGCATTTAGTGCTATAAATTTCCCTCTACACACTGCTTTAAATGTGTCCCAGAGATTCTGGTACGTTGTGTCTTTGTTCTCATTGGTTTCAAAGAACATCTTTATTTCTGCCTTAATTTCATTATTTACCCAGTAGTCACTCAGGAGCAAGTTCAGTTTCCATGTGGTTGTGTGGTTTTGGGTAAGTTTCTTAATCCTGAGTTCTAATTTGATTGCACTGTGGTCTGAGAGACAATTTGTTGTAATTTCTATTCTTTTACATTTGCTGAGGAGTGCTTTACTTCCAACTGTGTGGTCAATTTTGCAATAATTGCAAAGTGGTGCTGAGACAAATATATATGCTGTTGATTTGGGGTGGAAAATTCTGTAGATGTCTATTAGGTCTGCTTGGTGCAGAGCTGAGTTCAAGTCCTGGATATACTTGTTAACCTTCTGTCTCATTGATCTATTTAATATTGACAGTGGAGTGTTAAAGTCTCCCATTATTATTGTGTGTTAGTCTACATCTCTTTGTAGGTCTCTAAGGACTTGTTTTATGAATCTGAGTGCTCCTGTATTGGGTGCATATATCTTCAGGATAGTTAGCTCTTCTTGTTGAATTGATCCCTTTACCACTATGTAATGGCCTTCTTTGTCTCTTTTGATCTTTGTTGCTTTAAAGTCTGTTTTGTCAGAGACTAGTATTGCAACCCCTTCTTTTTTTGCTTTCCATTTGCTTGGTATATCTTCCTCCATCCCTTTATTTTGAGCCTATGTGTGTCTCTGCACATGAGACGGGTCTCCTGAATACAGCACACTGATGGATCTTGACTCTTTACCCAGTCTGTGTCTTTTAATTGGGGCATTTAGCCCGTTTACATTTAAGGTTAATATTGTTATGTGTGAATTTGATTCTGTCATTATGATGTTAGCTGGTTATTTTGCCCATTAGTTGATGCAGTTTCTTCCTTAGCATTGATGGTCTTTACAATTTGGCATGTTTTGCAGTGGCTGGTACTGGCTCTTCCTTTCCGTGTTTGGTGCTTCCCTCCAGAGCTCTTGTAAGGTAGGCCTGGTGGTGACAAAATCTCTCAGTATTTGTTTGTAGAGGATTTTATTTCTCCTTCACTTAAGAAACTTAGTTTGGCTGGATATGAAATTCTGGGTTGAAAATTCTTTTCTTTAAGAATGTTAAATATTGGCCCCCCTCTCTTCTGGCTGGTAGAGTTTCTGCTGAGATATCTGCTGTTAGTCTGATGGGCTTTCCTTTGTGGGTAACCTGACCTTTCTCTCTGGCTGCCTTTAACATATTTTCCTTCACTTCAACCTTGGTGAATCTGACAATTATGTGTCTTGAGGTTGTTTTTCTCGAGGAGTATCTTTGTGGCATTCTCTGTATTTCCTGAATTTGAATGTTGGCCTGACTTGCTAGATTGGGGAAGTTCTCCTGGATAATATCCTGAAGAGTGTTTTCCAACTTTGTTCCCATCTCTGTGTTACTTTCAGGTACCCTAATCAAACCTAGATTTTGTCTTTTCACATAGTCCCATGTTTCTTGGAGGCTTTGTTTGTTTCTTTTTACTCTTTTTTCTCTAAACTTGTCTTTTCGCTTTATTTCATTAATTTGAACGCCAATCACTGATATCCTTTCTTCCACTTGATGGAAATGGCTCTTGAAGCTTGTGCGTGCATCACCTAGTTCTCATGCCATGGTTTTCAGCTCCGTCAGGTCATTTAAGGTCTTATCTACACTGTTTATTCTAGTTAGACAAAAGGTCTAATCATTTTGAAGGCTTTTAGTAGAGGCTGCAGAACAGCCAATATTGCAGATCAGCAATGTTGATGCTATTCCTTTCTGTTTTTTAGCTTTCCTTCTAACAGTCAGGTCCCTCAGCTGTAGGTCTGTTGGAGTTTGCTGGAGCTCCACTGCTGGAGGTCCATTCCCTCTTTGCCTGGGAATCACTAGCGGAGGCTGCAGAATAGCAAACGTTGCAGAACAGCAAATATTGCTGCCTCATCCTCCCTCTGGAAGCTTCATCCCGTAGGGGCACCCACCTGTATGAGATGTCAGTTGGCCCCTACTGGGAGATTTCTCCCAGTTAGGATACATGGGGGTCAGGGACCTACTTGAGGAGACAGTCTATCCGTTCTCTGAGCTCAAACACCATCATGGGAGAACCACTGCTCTTTTCAGAGCTGTCAGACAGGGACATTTAAGTCTGCAGAAGTTTCTGCTGTCTTTTGTTCAGCTATGCCCTGTCCCCAGAGGTGGAGTCTACAAAGGCAGCAGGCCTTGCTGAGCTGCAGTGGGCTTTGCCCAGTTTGAGCTTCCCCAGTTGCTTTGTTTACCTACTCAAGCCTCAGCAATGTTGGATGCCCCTCCCCCTGCCAGGCTGCTGCCTTGCAAGTCCATCTCGGACTGCTGTGCTAGCAGTGAGCAAGGCTCCCTGGGCATGGGATCCACTGAGCCAGGTGTGGGATATAATCTCCTGGTGTGCTGTTTGCTAAGACCATTGGAAAAGCGCAGTATTTGGGTGGGAATGTCCCGTTTTTCCAGGCACTGTCTGTCACAGCTCACCTTGGCTAGGAAAGGGAAATCCCCTGACCTCTTGCACTTCCCGGGTGAGGCAATGCCCCACCCTGCTTCTGCTCACCCTCCATGGGCTGCACCCAATGTCCAACCAGTCCCAATGAGATGAACCAGGTACCTCAGTTGGAAATGCAGAAATCACCTGTCTTCTGCATCGATCATGCTGGGAGCTGTAAACTGGAGCTATTTCTTTTCGGCCATCTTGGAACCTCAGTGTTTTTTTAAAAAAGGAAAGCATACAATCTTAGTTGCTGGGCGAGTTCTTATGAATCAACTTGAAATCACCTTTTTCTTCTTCATAATAGCTACTTATTTTAGTTGACATGTCAACTATGATTAGATATTAACTATCTTTTTCTAGTTAAAATTTTGCTAGCTTTCAAACAATAATTCCAACTCTAGTATACATATACACATGTAACGTACATAACTCTAATATATATATGCATACATGGGTACACATTAAGCCAGATCTAACATAAATTTAGATATGCTAAGAAAGCCACATATTTTTCCGATCTCTAAGTGACCATTATTTCCACAAATATGACCAGTGCTCACACTTATTGAGGCCGATGCAATATTAATAAGGTGATTGTTTCAAAGAGAAATTAAATGGATAATTATTTGTTGAATACTGTCAAATAAAGTGTTGTCTTTTTTTACATGTTGTTATTTCAGTCTGACCCAAATAATTTTTATACTTTTCATTCTACCGTGCCTGAAAATAGCTTCATATATCAACGATTTCTGCTTTGGTGGTGCTTTGAGAATGGCATCTTAATGTTTATTTAAGTGCAATAAATAAACCTGACATTTATAGGAATAAAGGAAATCGATATAAGTTAGGCTGGAATATCCAGCCACATGCCCAGCTACAACTCAATGGATAGTTCTGTTAAAGGAAGAAAAGAAGAATAGCATTTAACAGACAACTGCTGTTGCCCCAGTCCACAGCTGTGGCCCAATCTGTGTTGTGCATCCTTCTTCTCACAGAGGACACACTAACCTGAACCCCAAGCAAGAAGGACCAAAGTCCCATGCAGTTACTGTATCCAACCCAAAGTTCAGGATCTGTGGGCTGTGCATTCTGCCATGTTCACAAGTGACTCCTTGATGGTCTGTGATCTATAAGAAAATCATTTTTGACCTCTCAGGCCACATCCAATAAAGAATGGGGTAATATGATCAAAATAGTCTCAATAAAATTTTTTATTTGGTAAATGGAAGATGGGGAAAAACACAGAAGTCACTGGTTGATATTGTTAGGCTTTGTTCCCAACCAAATCTCATCTTGAATTGTAATCCCCATAGTCCCCACTTGTTGAGGGAGACTGGCAGGAGGTGATGAGATCATGAAGGCGGTGTCCCCCATGCTGTTCTCGTAATACTAAGTGAGTTCTCATGAGATATGATGGTTTTATAAATGTCTGATTGCTCCTCCTTCACACACACTCTCTCTCAACTGCTGCCATATAGGATGTGCCTGTTCCCCTTCCACCATGATTGTAAGTTTCCTGAGACCTCCTCATCCATGTGGGATGAATAAACCTATTTTATTTATAAATTACCCAGTCTTGGGCAGTTCTTTATAGCAGTGTGAGAATGGATTAATACACGGGTCTATTGCAATAGTGAAATTCTGTAGGTCAGACGTTGTAAAGATTTTGTTGTGACCATGTAGAAAATTCCTTGTTCTTACTCTGGATCCACTCTCTGAGGAATTGCCCTGTTTATTATTCTCTTTGACTCACAGGTTTGTCTTTTGGGAGATATTTCTTACCAATATTTTGAAGTACTTTAGTTACTAAAGAAGAGAAGCCACAAGCCTGGGTGGTCTAAGCTTTAGGGGGTGATTTATTGACCCTTAAGTCATTCACCAGGGCTTTTAGCCTCTGCCCCTAGGGAAGTAGGCTGTGAAAGTGACTTGGGCCCAGGAAGCCATGCTCTTTAGTACTGACTTATCTCCAGCATGCAGACTTTTAGCCAAGTGCTTCCAGTTAGTTTAATTTGAGAATAACATGGTCAAAAATATCTTCCTATCTTGGTTTTGTGGTGTACAGACTCTCATTTATTCATCAGTTGCTGTTCTTGACCATCCCTGTTTTCCTTAATTTAACCCTTGCTACTTTGAGGACATTTGAAACTATGGGCATTGGTGAGAAGACAACTCTTAAACTGCTTTTGCCCCTGACTGGCTCACATTTGAAACTACTCAGCAAATTGACAGAGAACTCCCCCTAGCCAAAGTTCCTCTCTTTGGTTCCCTGCTTTGGAAATGTGAAGCTGTTAATATCTACTTCTTTCTTTTTTAGTACTTGTTACATGGCATAGACAGTGAACAGCATGCACCAATACCCGGACATTTTTAAACTATGTTGCTAGGACCATGGTCTTAGTGTATCAGGCCTATCTTCTAAGTTATCAATGTAATAGTTTTGCAAATTTTCATTATGGCATGACCACAATGAAGTCACCAGCTTCCTGCCCACATTATTACACTGTTGCCATATATTTTAAGTTTTATTTAGGGAAGTGCCAAGTATCCAGTATCAATTTTTGTGATACAGAATAGACCAAGATGCTCTAACAGAGACCAAGAGTCTCAAATGAGATGGGACAAGTATTTCTCTTATGTACTGGTTCATACACAGGAGGGTATAAAAGCAGGTGGGGAGCTCTGACTTTCAAGATCACCCAGGAACCCATCCCTGAATGTGGTTTCCATTTCTCTGTTTGCCATCAGAAAGGGGAAAGGAAAGAGCAGCTTTGAAATAGAAATATGCTCTGGAAGTTGGCCAAGTTGGTTTGCACTATTAAAAAATCAACAATTGATTCTTAACTTTTCTAATTTGTACATTCTGGACTAAATACATTTCTTTTAATAATTAAATCTGGGCCATAAAAGAATGAGCTATATAATTATTTAAATATTTTGGGATATATTTACATAAAACATTAATCTAACTTTATTACTTTATTACTGTCTATTTTCAGATGAACTTTCAGGGAAGAATGTATGGAATAAGAGAAAAAATACCAGGTAAATGCTATTCTGTACCTGTGTGTGTGTGTGTGTGTGTGTGTGTGTGTGTGTGTGTATTTAATTTAAAAAACTGCTAGAGGTTTTCATTATTAACCTACACTCATCATAATAATCTGTAATATGAAATATATTAAAGATATCAACAAATGATGTTGAAAGAATGCAAAAAATGAACTTTGATTTTTTTATTATAAAATAAACTAAAAATGAATTATCCACCTAAATGTAAAATCTAAAACATAAAATCTTTAAAAGTAAACATAGGAGAAAAATCTTTGTGATCTTGGGGTAGAAAGAGATTTCTAGCTATCACACCAAAAGTGCAAGCCATGAAAGAAAACAAAATTGATAAATTGGGCTTCAGTAAAACTAAAAATGTTTGTGCTTTAAAGACACATAAGATAAAAAGAAAAGCCACAGATTGGCAGAAAATATTTGCAAGACATATAACTGATAAAGGGTTTCTATACAGAATATATAAATAACTCTTAAAACTTAATAATAAGGAAAGATGGGTAGAACTTTATTCAGACACTTTCTGTCACCAAAGAAGACAATGGGTGGCAGACAAACACATAAAGGGATGACATAAAGAGATGCTCATTAGCCATTAGGGGATTGCAAACAAAAACCACAATGAGATGACATTACATCCCTGTTAGAATCTCTAAGGATTGGCCATACCAAATGTTAGTGAGCATGTTAGAGCAACTGGATCTCTCATAGACTGCTGGTGGGAGTGTACAATGGTACGAGCATTTTGGAAAAAGGCTTTGCAGTTTCTTAAGAAGCTAATCATACACCTTTCATAGGTTTTCGCCATGCCTTTGCTATGTAGTAACCAAAGTTTTTAAAAAACACATATGAACATAAGGATTTGTACAAGGACGCTCATAGCAGCTTTATTTTTATTATGCTAAAATTAGAAACAAAATGTTTATCAACAAGTGGATGGATAAGCAAATTGTGGCATATCCATACAATGAAATAATATTTAGCAATTTGAAAGGTGGACTATTGATGTGCAATAACATGGACACACTTCACATTGATTAAGCTGAATGAAAAATGCTAGAAAAAAAGCCCTTACTGTATGATTTCATTTATATAACATTCTAGAAAATGCAAAAAAATCTATGATGATAGCAGATCGATGATAATGAGGGGATAAAGAGGAGGGATGGGAAGGAGGGATTTCAAGGAATATGAGGACACTTCAGGGTATGACAGATATATTCGTTTATTTGATTATGGTGATGATTTTATGGCTGTATACATAGGTCAAAGCTTATTAAATTGTCTACTTTAGACATGTAGTCTTTTATGGTATTTATTATTCTATGATAAAACTTAAAATTAAACATTTTAGGTTGGTGCAAAAGTAATTGCAGTTTTGGACTGTGAATTTTAAATCATTATAACTAGGCTCAAACACATCTTCATTAATCACAATAGGAGCCATTACAATCAACACATTTTTGCCAACAAGAAATAAGTTTGTGTATCCCAGTAGGGTAAAAATCTGTGCTTCAAGATTCGACAAATACTTAGAAAGCATTTTCTGCATGCTGCTGGTTGTGGAAGTGTTTGCCCGGCAAAAAGTTGTCGTGATGCCTGAAGAAGTGGTAGTTAGTTGGCAAGAGGTTAGGTGAATATGGCAAATGAGGCAAAACTTCGTAGCCCAATTCATTCAACTTTTGAAGCATTGGTTGTGTGACGTGCGGTCGGGCATTGTGAAGAATTGGGCCCTTTCTGTTGACCAATGCTAGCTGCAGGCATTGCAGTTTTTGGTGCATCTCATTGATTTGCTGAGCATACTTCTCAGATGTAATAGTTTCACCAGGATTCAGAAAGCTGTAGTGGATGAGACTAGCAGCAGACCACCAAAAAGTGACCTTGACTTTTTTTTTGATGCAAGTTTGACTTTGGGAAGGGCTTTGGAGCTTCTTCTTGATCTAATCACTGAGATGGTTGTGGCTGGTTGTCATACAAAATCCATTTTTCATGGCATGTAACAATCCGATCAAGAAATGGTTCGTTGTTGTTGCATAGAATAAGAGAAAACAACACTTCAAAAAGAAGATGTTTTAAATTTTCGCCCAGCTCATAAGGCAACCACTTATCGAGCTTTTTCACCCTTCCAATTTGCTTGAAGTGGCGAACTACTGTGGAACGGTCAATATTAACTTCTTCGGCAACTGCTCATGTAGTTGTAAGAGGATCAGCTTCGATGATTGCTCTCAATTGGTCATTGTCAACTTCCGATGGCTGGCCACTATGCTCCTCATCTTCAAGGCTCTTGTCTCCTTTGCAAAACTTCTTGAATGATCACTGCACTGTACTTTCGTTAGCAGTTCCTGGGCCAAATGCGTTGTTGATGTTGCGAGTTGTCTCTGCTGCTTTATGACCCATTTTGAACACCAATCACTCGAATTTGCTTTCTGTCTAACATTATTTCCATAGTCTAAAATAGATACAAAATAAAGAGCAAATAACGAGTCATTATCAAAAAAGCCATAAAGTGAGAAATATGTATTAAAATGATGTATAATATAACCACATTTATTTAAGAATGTGTTCCAATATCAAATGGCAAATTTCAACAATGCAAAAACCGCATTATGTTTGCACCAACATAATGTAATAGTGTCTTTATTAAGTTCTTATAATTCATAATCTAAGCAGAATGGCTGTGTATAATTTAAACATTAAATTTTAATTTAAATTTAATTAAATTTTACATAGTAATTAAGAAGAGTTTTCTATTTGTAACTCCTTGTTATAAAGATTGATCATTGCATTTCATGTTTTGCATGTTATCAAGCTAAAACCAGATACACAAAGACTCACTTTTAAAGAATTTTTTAATACTACGAAAAGTTCCACATATCATTAAAAGACAATTATTAATTCAAATGATAATGTATTTAGTCAAAGCTGCCAAGGTCACACAAATCAGTTTAAAATTACAAAACAAGGCCAGGCATGGTGGCTCACGCCTATAATCCCAGCCCTTTGGGAAGCTGAGGTGGGTGGATCACGTGGTCAGGAGTTCAAGAGCAGCCTGGCCAACATGGTGAAACCCTGTCTCTATTGAAAAAAAAAAAAATAAGCTAGGCATGGTGGCATGTGCCTGTAATCCCAGCTACTTGGGAGGTTGAGGCAGAAGAATTACTTGAACCAGGACCTGGGAGGTGGAGGTAGCAGTGAGCCAAGATCACACCGCTGCACTCCAGCCTGGGCTACAGAGCAAGATTCTGTCTAAAAAAAAAAAACCAAAAAAAAAAAACAATTTTTTTTTTTTAGCTTTTACAAATATTATAGTATCTCCCATTAGATTTGATGTCTTTATGCATTCTGCATTAAATCTTTACATTTCTTTAGATTTTGAATGAAATCTTTATAATATAAATCTTTATAATATAAACTAGATGTTAAAAAATTAGTGTTTTTACTTATTAACTTTAGATATGAATTGATTTTATTGATATTTGCCCTTAGAAATATGCATAGAAAAGTTATTTTAAAGAGCTGTTTTAACAATTTAAGATGCATTTTTATTTTTAATGGAAAATGTAGTGCTTGCCTTTTTTCCTTTCTTTTTTCTTTCTTTCCTTCTCAATCTTCTTCCCATCTCACTTCTTTCTCTTTCATTACTTTTTCTTTTGGTTGCTCTTTAAAACTTATTTTTAATGATTTACTATTTGGGGGCTCTGGTGACATAACACGCTATGAGTTCTATTTTTTCTTTAGTTATTCATTTTCTTGTTGGTGAGAAAAGGCTATCAGACATGCCTGTAGGTGGAAGTTGATGAAGGAGAAGTGGGGACAATGGTGGGTGGATGTTGTGGGCTGAGGCTGTTGCAGGTGTTTAGGAAGGGAGTGGACCCAGACACTGTAGCAGTCATTGAAGGTTTTGTGGTCTTTTAAGAAAGAATGTTCTGTATCATTGTAAGCCAATTAAAGTGTTACACTTATAGTGATCATATATAATGACTTCGTTGAGCAAAAAAACCTATCATTTTAATATCTTTTGTCTTCTTAAAATCTTATTGATTATAAAAAGCCAAAGGGCCTAAGTTGGTATAATTTGATTTCTTACACTATCCCTTGGAAAGAAAATGTGTTATGTGGCCTTTTTCCTAGGACAACGACCATATCCCAGTTTCTGCAGAACTGTCCCAAATTTATATGCATTCATCTCTTTCAGTCATCATTTAACAGACATGTGAATTTGGAAAAGTTGTTTAACTTCTTTGAGCATTGTTTTCCTCATAAGAGTAGGGCTACTTTAAGAAATAAATCAGGTAGCCTATGTACTACAGTGCTCAGCCCATAACAGTGACCAAACAAACATAGGTATTATTCCTACTGCTGTCATTAATTGCTTTGAGTCAGGTTGTTATCATTTAATACAATGAGACTTCATTTTGTACAGTAATAAAATATTTTATGCAAATTTAATTTTAGTTGTTAAAATCATATATTCCTATCAGATCAATTGTTTAGTGTCTTCATCAGTTAATGCTCTTTATTATTACAAATTAAATAAAATTGCTCTCAGTGATTGATTGGCTGTCAAGGCTGATCTTTTAAATGCGGATAATGAGTAATAAGGGATGAGTAATCTTTCTAGATTTCTTACTTTCTAGAAGACTTCATTTGGAAGCTAAGACTGCTATTATCAGCGGTCTTGATACAGACAAATTGCAGACTTTTGTTGATTTAACTTTAGCTGTTACTATCTTGATATGTTGATTTTGTTCTTAGGACAGCCATACATTCAGATCTTTCACAACAACTCAAACCCACAGTGCCTTCCTGCTGTGCCCCATGAGGTACACTTAGGTTTGTTGTATCATATGTTGTGCCTTTTAAAATTATTCTTTAACAAAAGAAAAGAATAATTCTTATCTATCACCCTTCAATTTAATGAAGAAAATTTATAAAGAATATGAATATATGAAGGGAAGCTACTAAAATATTTAATTAGAAAAAGGGATATAGGTAAATGTTTTGATAAATATTATTAGACCTGGGTCATATTTCCAATATGATACAAAGTAGTTAAATCTTGTTATGACTTATCAATGCTTTTTTTTTTTTTTTTTTGAGATGAAGTCTTACACTGTTGCCCAGGCTGGTGTGCAGTGGCATGATCTCAGTTTGCTGCAACCTCTGCCTCCTGGGTTCAAGCGACTCTCCTGCCTCAGCCTCCCGAGTAGCTGGTACTACAGGCGCATGCCACCATGCCCGACTAATTTTTGTATTTTTAGTAGAGACGAGGTTTCACAATGTTGGCCAGGCTGGTCTCGAACTCCTGACCTTGTGATTTGCCTGCCTCGGCCTCCCAAAGTGCTGGGATTACAGGCATAAGCCACCGTGCCCGGCCATCAGTTCTTCTTAAATGTGTCGTATGAAACACTAAGATACTAAGAAATGTTCACAGATATTCTGAGAAAAAAAAAAAAAAAACTCAAATTAGTTGGGAAATCCCTAGGTTAATCTAAGTTAAATAGATTTTTTTCTTACTATAGAAATTCTCAGTCTTCACTAAGGTAAATGCATTATAAAGAAACACACACACACACACACACACACTCACGTAATTTATATGGTTGTGGGATGTTTCCACTTTTTATTTTTTATATTTATTGACATCAGCATTTCTCAAGACACACAAACAAATAGAGTTGTTTAAAATCTGATTTAAAGGAAGACTTGTGAAATACCCAGTAAAGAAGTGTTAGCCTAACAGCAGATAGTGGGGCGGGGTGAGATTGTTCTTACCCGTCATCTGGTTTGCACAGACCTTTTTCACCTGTCTCAAGAGTCAACTCTGCTCTCAGCGAGTCTCTGCTGGAGCAACAGCATGGCCAGGGAACTGGCCATCTGAACCTTTTCATCTACGGGGCCACCTGGGCTGAGCTGTGACTTTCTGCAGTGGCAAGACACAAACATGGCTACAGACCTTTTAAAACATGCTGTTAAAAGACATCCTGCTCTTAACATTTCAAACACAACATTTGTACCTAAATCCAAATTACGCTATTAGAGATAAGTCGCAGCAGTTGTTTAACATTTAAAGCCTATATACTTCAGGTAATTTAGAGAACAGTTTGTTCACCAGAGAAGGGAAGTGGGAGAGTGGTATTTGATTTGAGGGTCTAGGTGCTAAAATGATTTCTCCTGGGAGCCCCTAAAACACATTAAGATTAAAAAAAATCCTATCTTGCAGAGAATCTTATAACTCCCCACACTGTATCACAGTTCTTCTGGAGAACGATTATTTATTTATTTATTTATTTTTTAAGACAGTTAAACAGATTTTTTTTTTTTTTTACTATAGACATTCTCAGTCTTCACTAAGGTTAAATGCATTATTCGTTTATGTATTTATTTATTGCCCAGGCTGGGGTACAGTGGCCCAACCATGGCTCACTGCAGTCTTAAACTCCTGGGCTCAAGTGATCCTCCTGCCTCAGCCTCCCCAGTAGATGGAACGACAGGACATGCCACCACACTGACTAATTTTTAAATTTTTCTTTTATAGAGATGGGGGAGTCTCACTATGTTGACCAGGCTGGTTTTGAACCCTTGGCCTCAAGCGATCCTGCCTCTTCGGCCTCCCAAAGTGTTGAAATTACCTGCCCAGCCTGCAAAACTTTATTTAAATTACTAATTCGAAGAATTTAAGATATTTTAGTGTTATATTTCTTAGACGACTTTTTGAAACAAGCTTTCATTAAGCTACTTAAACATACACGTCATCATGAGAGAATAGATAAAATAGACATGACTTCCTCATTAATGCAATGTTCCAAATGAGATATATGTAAATTTAATATTAATGGGGTGTTGTGGAATGTTTACAAAAAATGTAGCTCTTTTCACTTAAAGCAATATCTTGTCTGACTGAAGATTTAATAATATATGAAACAATAAAAATTGGAAAACAATACAGTAGAGAACATATGAGAAGTTGTGGACTATTATAAGAGTACCTGTAAGAAAAGAACCTGTGTAGGTTGAAATAAAGAGAATGAGAATGATGAGCTTTAAAATAGGAAAATGATGTAAGGTAGAGGAAAATTCCAGAAATATCATTCCAGGCAAATGAATTAACAGGTGTATGGTAGCAGAGAAAAAATATAAATGATAAAGTTTTTCTATAGCCAAGAGTTCATGCTGCAGACTACTAGATAATCAGGATAGCACACTGTGAAATCAGATAAAAAATCTGGAAAGGCTGGGCTCCATAGCTCATGCCTGTAAATCTCAGCACTTTGGGAGGCCAAGGAGGCAGGATTGCTTGAGACCAGGAGTTTGAGGCCAGTCTGGGCAACATAGTGAGACTTCCGTCTCTGAAAAAATATAAAACATAAAAATTACTCAGATGTGGTGACACAAACCTGTAGTCCCAGATCCTTGGGGGCTGAGGTAGGAGGATTGCTTGAGTCAGAAAGGTGGATGATTCAGTGAGCTATGATTGCCACTGTACTCCAGCCTGGGTGACAGAGTGAGACCCTGTCTCAAAAAAATTTTTTTCTTTGAAAAATTTTGATATGATATGTTAACTTTAAAAAATTACAACATACAAACTTAGAACAAGAGAAAAGGAGACTTTCTTTTTTACAAAGGGTTACAGCTTGCAAGACGGTCATCCTGCAGCCTGGGAAGCACAGTCTCTGGCTGAAGCCCAGAGATAGGTAATTGGAAGGAGGAGGGATTTGGGTAGGAGCTTTATGCTGAAAGGGTTGGCCAAACATGCATATTCAACAGATTACAGGAGGAGGTATGAATATTCATGAGGTGATCCTGACACTTGACCCATGTTCACTTTGGGGTAGAGACTTAACAATTAAATGTATTACTATTAGACCCTATATGTGAAAAGGACTTTTCAGGACATGAAGGCTTGAGAGTGTGCAGTTTCTAAACCAGCCAGAACCACAGTCCATGGTCTGCTTATCAGGAGAAAGTTGCTGAAATCACTCTCTTGTCCAATCAAAGCTGTAGTTATGGCTGGTGGAACAGGGGCTGGGAGGTCGGTTAGTGCTTGGCGGAGCTGCAAATTATTTCAAATATTACTTATTTTGAGGCCATTGCTTGTTTAGCTGCTAGAGAAAAAGAAAACCCGTGTAGCAGTTACAACATAGTTGATTCTTTAAGTGCAGCGGTGTGTGACCTATCTCTCGCCTGGCATGGCTTTAGGTCCTGTTTATAAATTTGTCTGATTGCCACCAAGAGTCTGTTTTGTCAATCTTATGATCTTGATTTTATCATTAATGTTGGTCACTGGTTATGTCTAAACCACAAAGGGAGAAGGTATAACAAGGCGTGTCTAACCTCCCATCCTATCATAGCTGAAAATTCAGTTTTGGGTTTTTTTTTTTTTTTTTGTAGGGGGTGTTACTTTAGCCAAGGAGGAATCTGTTTGGTTGGTGAGGGGACTTAAGGGTTCAAGTTAACATTGGTTACCTTTTTTTTTTTTTTTTTTTTCTGTGACGGAGCCTTGCTCTGTCGCCCAGGCTGGAGTGCAGTGGCGCGATCTCGGCTCACTGCAAGCTCCGCCTCCCGGGTTCCCGCCATTCTCCTGCCTCAGCCTCCTGAGTAGCTGGGACTACAGGCGCCCGCCGCCTCACCCGGCTAATTTTTTGCATTTTTGGTAGAAACAGGGTTTCACCGTGTTAGCCAGGATGGTCTTGATCTCCTGACCTCATGATCCGCCCGCCTCGGCCTCCTAAAGTGCTGGGATTACAGAGGTGAGCCACCGCGCCCGGCCACATTGGTTACTTTTATATATTTTTGATGTATGTTAAACCCTCACTACTTCAGGTAAATTGAGTGAGAAACGAATCTGTACTAACTAAATTTATGGATTGTAAAACATTTATTTAAAAAAGCAGTTTTATTTCTCTTCTGTATTTGTGATAATAATCACACAAAAAAATGTGTGGTCTTACTAGGTTTCATGAGAGAATCGTTATATTTTGAACAATGCTTTAGAATTCGGATTTTTTTCCCTAAATAATAGTTTCCTAAGGAGAAAGATGCTTTAAGTGATCAATTCTCTTTAAGTGTTTTTAATTATCTTGTTTACATCTTATTTTTATGGTTAATTGGCTAAGCAAATCTCTTCCTTATTCTGTGGTATTTAAAGTGGCTTTCATCTTAGCTACCCAGGCAGTTTTTGGTTTGCCCTTCTAGAGATATCTTCTACACCCCTACATACTGCTCTGTGCACCATGAGATGGCCCTCTATGGCCTGCGTCACAGGTCCCCTTGTTGTCTGGCTGCTGGTAGGGTTGAGCCATTGGTAGGTACCAACAGAAGCTCTGAAAAGTGAGAGGAGGGTGAGTTCAGGCAGGGGGTGTATTCCCTAGCTCTTTCCCTGTCACGAAGTGGCTGTGTCCCTATTTTGAAGGATACACAGTTTCTGTTGGGATGCCCGTACATTTTCTTCCTGGGTTCCAGGAACCACTGGCTCCCTTTTGTCTTCAGATCTCGGGAATCATGGTTCTCCGCTATTGCTAGTCCAGGTTCTGCATCATTTCCTGTTGGCTGTGTTGATGCTAACTACTCTAACTACACTACTATAAAAATCCCTTTTAGAAATGAAGCAATTGTCCTACATGAGGGCATCGCCTGTTTTCTGCTGGGACTCTGACAGATAAAATATCTTTCATTCAAACATTTAAAAAACCAGTAAATGGAGTTTGCAACAAAAATGTTTTGCTGAATATGTGAATGTATTTCACTTTTAACATTCTGTGAACAATTAACTCATTTGTTTACTTGCTTGTTAAGAAACAGTTGAGTCCTATTATGTGTTAAGCATCAATAGGATAGGAATATAACAAGGTCAAATTTTTCATAGTATTTAATTTAATATTATATTAGTAATAATAAATATTAATATTAATATATTAATCATGTTAATATTAATAGCACATGGGTTTTACATATTCTCAGGCTCTTAGATGTATTATTTAAGATAGATGCCAATTAATACTTTAGAAGCTTTTATCACCAACAGGCACATATGGAACATTTACTATATGCAAAATAATGGGCTTATAGTTCCTAAAAGCATAATTTCATATTTTTTCATGTGTGAAAGAAAGATATATTAAACTTCTGGTTCACAGTTTTAGATTATTTCATGCTTATGATAAATCATAAAGTGTGGGATTCACAACCTATATAATAGAACTGTGAAACTTGTGTGAGGAAACATGCATTTAGTATAGAATGGTGTATAAGAGGAGATAAAGACAAAGATAAAAATAATAAAAATAACTATCAATTTATAGATTGCTCAGGGTATTAGATTTCCATTATTCAAGCATTTGAGAGGTGTCTGGGTCCCTTGTGAGAGTAGATTGACCTCTTTCAGGACATTGAAATAGCATGTTAATTATAGCTGTACTGAATTAAATTGCAGGAACTGCGAGGAGATATATTAAACTCTTGACGTGATCATCATAATATTTCTTCTAATTGAAAATAACAAATACACTTGAAGACTCTTGTTTGATTTTTTATTGCAGGAAGATGCAAACTAAAATTCAATTTTTGGAAACATTTACTCTGGATAGACATTTTTGTTTATGTCTTATTTTGAATATTTTTGAGGAAAAGGAGATAAAAATGGAGATTAAGCCAAATATTTATTTTAAAAAATTCCAGTAGATTTAACACCAGTGCAATTCAGTTCTATCTTCCATGTAAAGAACATAGGACATTGGTCACACTGATTATACTAGTTGACTAGTTAGACAGTAAGTTTAATTACCTCAAATATTCAGTTTCCCAATTATTTTGTTTCTAAGAATTAATGCTACTGTGGGATAATACAAATGTTACACATTATAGCACAGATTTTTCAAATAGCTATTAATGACAGTATGATTTTTGTTTTCCTTCATGTAACCTCAGAATTGGATGACATACCATTGACACTTAGAGTTGATGATGAATACATAGACCTTAATTACAAATATAGTTTAGATGTTAAGACTACTTGTCTACGTTAGAAGATCTTATAGGGGGAAGAGGAAAGGATATCTTAATTCTCTGATCAAGCCTGTCAGTTTTTCCTCAGATTGATAAAAAGTGGCTTAGCAAGTGATAGGTACATAAGCACCATCCAGTCATACGTCTTTTCACCATTGAACTAAATATAGGCCACAGTTCTCCAAGAGCTCTCATCATGAAAGGTAACAGGCCTCATTCTTCATACACAAATTTAGTATTAAAAACGTCATGACAATAAGAGCAGCAGCAGGAAGCAAATACAATTAGCAAAGGAAGCATGAGTAAAATATTTAAACCCATACTTTTTACGCATTAGCTCAATGATTCATTTTGAATTTAGCTTTCCAATTCATCTGTCTCCAGGTGTCCTCTATTTCATATCTAGATCTGGTTTTTTTTTCATAGAATTATGTGTCATTGGAACATCTGAGAAAATAAAATTTCACCCTCCCAACTTGCAGCTTCAGAAAGTATAATACGGTATTATTTTTATACAGAAAATTCTGTCTTTTACCTCCAAGAGCAGTTTTCAGGTGTTTAACGTATTATTACTATTTTTGGTCTTACATAAAACCTATCATTTGAGAGGTTTGCAGTGTGCTGCTACATTAATTCCTATAATAGTATTTTGAGATCACGATCACTATTGTCACTTAACGGAATGAACCTAATGCTTGTGATTTGCTTGAGAATTAATGCTCAGTAAATGACCAAATTCTATGGGGGCTGATGATCAGTTATTTATTGCAACACTTTATCCTCCCAAGCTATTATTCTACCACCTAGAACATGGCGATTTTTCTTACATGGGCCAGGCAACAGTAAAGTTAACCAATAATATCAAAGATATGACTTACTCTGGAGCACATTAAAACAAAGAAAATTATTTGTCTCTGAACTGCTAATAATATGAGGTTATTGTTTCTGAGCCCCCAAAGGGATATAGAAAGCTTCTCAAATACACATTCTGAATCTCCAAAATTTATCTTATGTATAGATTATGGAATTATAAGTTTTTAAGAACTCTAATCCTTGCTTTGCCTTTTCTTTTATTTATTCTATCTTTTCGGCTTCCATTTTATTGACTGTGTGTGTGTTTTTTTTTTTTTTTTTTTTTTTGGCAGGGTGATATGGTTTGCATTTGCGTCCCTGGCCAAATCTCATATCAAATTGAATCCCCAGTTTTGGAGGAGGAGCCAGGTGGGAGGTGATTAGATCACGGGGACAGATTTCCCCCTTGCAATTCTTGTGATAGTGAATTAATTCTCATGAGATCTGGTTGTTTAAAAGCATGTAGCACCTCCCATTTCACTCTCTTTCTCCTGCTCCTGCCATGTAAGACATGCCTGCCTCCCCTTCGCCTTTCTCCATGATTAGAAGTTTCTTGAGGCCTCCCCAGCCATGCCTCTTGTGCAGTCTCTAGAACCATGAACCAATTAAGTCTCTTTTCTTCATAAATTGCCCAGTCTCAGGCAATTATTTATAGCAATGCAAGAACAGACTAATATAGAGGGTCTCACTCTGTTGTCCAGGCTGGAGTGCAATGGTGGGACCTTGGCTCGCCAAAGCCTTGACTTCCCAGGCTTCAGAAATCCTCCCACCTCAGCCTCTCGAGTAGGTGGGACTACAGGTGCACATCACTACAGCTGGCTAACTTTTGTATTTTTTGTGGTGACAGAGTTTTGCCAGGTTTCCCAGGCTGGTCTCAACTCCTGGGCTCAAGCAATCCATCTTCCTTGGCTTCCCAAAGTGCTGCGATTACAGGCATGAGACACTGCATCCACTGGGGTGCAAAAATCTCTTATTGAGATTTTTTGAGACAATACTGTCTGCCTCTTGCTTTCCTACTCTATTTTTTCTTTTACTTTAAGTTCTGGGATACATGTGCAGATTACAGGTTTGTTACATAGGTATTCATGTGCCATTGCAACTTGCTATGCCTATTGACCCGTCACCTAGCTTCCCTCCCCTCCCCACTACCTTGCAACAGGCCGTGGAATGTGTTGTTCCCCTCCTTGTGTCCGTGTGTTCTCATTGTTCAACTCCCACTTGTGAGTGAGAACATGCAGTCTATGGTTTTATGTTCCTGTGTTAGTTTGCTGAGGATGATGGCTTCCAGCTTCATCCATGTCCCCGCAAAGGACATGACCTTATTCTTTTTTATGGCTGTATAGTATTCAGTGGTGTTTGTGTACCATATTTCCTTTATCCGGTCTATCACTGATGGACATTTGGGTTGGTTCCATGTCTTTGCTGTTGTAAACAGTGCTGCAATAAACATACGTGTGCATGTGTCTTTATAGTAGAATTATTTATATTCCTTTGGGTATATACCCAGTTATAGGATTGTTGGGTAAATGGTATTTCTGGTTTTAGATCCTTGAGGAATCACCACACTGTCCCCTTCATTACACCTCATATAAAAATTAGCCCAACATGGGTTAAAGACTTAAATGTAAAACCCAAAGCCATAAAAACCCTGGAGGAAAACCTAGGCAGTACCATTCAGACATAGGCATGGGCAAAGACTTCATGATGAAAATGCCAAAAGCAATTGCAACAAAAGCCAGAATTGACAAATGGGATCTAATGAAACTAAAGAGCTTCTGCACAGCAAAAAAAAAAACCATCATCAGAGTGAACAGGCAACCTACAGAATGGGGGAAAATTTTTGCAATCTACCCATCTAACAGAGGCCTAATATCCAGAATCTACAAGGAACTTACACACATTTACGAGAAAGAAACAAACAACTCCATCAAAAAGTGGGCAAAAGATATAAACACATTTCTCAAAAGAAGACATTTATGCACCAATAAACATATGAAAAAAAGCTCAACATCACTAATCGTTAAAGAAATGCAAATCAAAACCGCAGTGAGATGCCATCTCACGCCAGTCAGAATGGAGATTATTAGAAAGTCAAGAAACAATAGATGCTAGCAGGACTGTGGAAGAATAGGAACGCTTTTACACTGTTCGTGGGAATGTAAATTAACTTTTCCACTCTTAAGCCTTTACTGTGTCGTGGGAGTCTTCACATCTTCATTACGTAATGAATCTTGCCAAAACTGGTATCAAGATAACAAAAAAAAAAAAACTCTGTAAAATCTCCCTCTTGTTCTCAAAGAGACAAGTGGCACAAAGAATGCCACAGTGTGCCAGATTGCCTCAGTGGCTTCCACATATTTTTCGTTGTTTCTCAGGCTATTTACAGATCTTGGTATCAAGATCTCCTGTTAGTGGCAGCACAAATGAGGAGACTATTAGAACCTCTTATAGAAGTACAAAGGTCTTTCTCTTTTAGACAAAACTGCAAGATAGATCCACTCTGTATCAATATGCTCTTCCTACTTACTAATTTGTGAGCAGAAGACAAAAGAAACTTCAGAAATGTGTCAAAAGTCATGAAGATAGAATAAAGTTTTAAGCATTGTTATTCTCTTTATGAACATGTTTTGAAAATAAATGGCATTTTTTCCATAAGTAATACTCTTTTTTTTTTTTTTTTTTTTTTTTGAGACGGAGTCTCGCGCTGTGTCACCCAGGCTGGAGTGCAGTGGCGCGATCTCGGCTCACTGCAAGCTCCGCCTCCCAGGTTCACGCCATTCTCCTGCCTCAGCCTCCGAGTAGCTGGGACTACAGGCGCCCGCCACCTCGCCCGGCTAGTTTTTTGTATTTTTAGTAGAGACGGGGTTTCACCATGTTAGCCAGGATGGTCTCGATCTCCTGACCTCGTGATCCACCCGCCTCGGCCTCCCAAAGTGCTGGGATTACAGGCTTGAGCCACCGCGCCCGGCCTAGTAATACTCTTAAATACTATCTGTTGTACCATTAAATTATTGACACACGTATTACTTATAATAGTGTGTGGCAGATTATGTTAGGAGCTACTAGATTATTTACTTGTTAACTATAAAGCAGCAAGAAAAGGGAAGAAAACTATACCAACCCAGCCAAGGTGACAGATCATATACTTTAATACTTCCACTTCTACTAGAGAAATTTGTTTATATTTAAAATTTGGTGTTGCCTTTTCCCATTTTAGTCAAACAAATACTTTCATGAATGCTATAAAGAAAATCAGTAATAAATGCATTTGAATCCAGATTTTCAGCTTGTAATTTTATTTTTAATCAATTGAAAGGAAATCAATATTCATATCAAGCATCTGTTTGTTGGTTTTTATGTTATAGGTATTGTGTTCTTTAAACAATACTCTATTTGACTATGTTCTATTGCTACGTGATAGGTATTGATATTCCCATTTTGCAGATGAGACACTTGCTCAAAGTCACATGGAGGTAAAACAACTTGCGCGAGATAACGAAGTAAGTAATGGAGAGTGATTGAAAATCTGGCCTGCCTGATTCTAAAAGCTATGTTTTCTCCACTGTTCAGTCAAGCAGGCATAGTATTTTCGATACTAGTTTTCATGCTATTAATTCAGAATCACGTCTACAGAAGACAATGCTTCTTTTCCAGTGTGGCAACATATTTTCTCATCTACAGCAAAGTAGTATGTCAGGTAACAAAAGAGGAGTAAATTAAAAAGCTAAATTGGAAATTATAGATATTATGAATTTTCAGTTTAAAACTATGAAGTGATTTTAGTGCATCAACCATTAATAATATAAAACCATACCAAAGACATTAAGGACAAAAATGAATTTGAACTAGGAAACAATTAAATCTGAAATATTTAAATATCTGACTCACAAATTCAGTTTTTCAACATGTCTAGAGCTCTCCTTGACTTATTCTATGAAGCATATATTTTATATGTTGTCATAACTATGAGGGCATTTTCTAAAAGTATGTGCAACGGGATGAGTAATGGGAGATGACAGAATAGGAATGGTGGGAGAGAAAATTCCTTTTTTAGATATTTTTTGCCCATGTCATTTTTCATTTTTGTAGCACTGTTTTAGTATAACATCATCTACATATCTCATTTCTTCTAAAACATATTCTTCTAAAATATGTTTAGAGATATGAATTCATCCTGCATCTTAAGCTATTGTCTTACTAAAATGGAAAATAAAGAAGAATATTTAACAGTGGAGCTTGACTTTGGATTTAACAAAGGCCATGCATAGTATTGAAGAAGGCATTTCGACTACAGAAAATACTTACAAACTCATAGAATTTTAAAAGGAGATTACATAAGATTCAAAAGGAAAACGTGTTTTCTAAAAATATTATTATCCCATCTGGGTTCATAAAGAGTAAGGTGATTTAATTTTAGACCGTATCTTTAGAGAATAGGTAATAAGTCATCAATTTCTTCTTTTAGAAAGCTTACTTTTTCTGTACACCACATTGGTTTCCAGTTTTAAAATTTATTCTACTGGCACCTCCTCCTCTTCATCATCAAACATTTATTGATCATTAATTTTTTGTTGCAAGGGAATATGAAGAAGAATAAGATCCAGTCCTTAACTTGTGATTTAAAATGTGGTTTTAGGGACATAGCATTTATAATCAAGGCAAATGACAATTCAAAGTAGCATATCTTAAGAGCTCTGCCATAGATGGCAAGTATGTGGCCTGAGGTTGGCCCGTCTGTCCCTGTAGTGTTCATGGTAGACATTGATATTCAATAGCTGTTTTCCTGCTGTGTGTGGACATGGAAAAGAGTGAATCTTTTATGGCCTTGAACTCTAGGTAGACTTTACCTGTGAATCAGCATTTGTATTCAACATGGAACCTATAAGCATTCCTGTGCCAAGGGAGTGGTATAGCAATATATAAATCCAATACAGAAATGTCTACTAGAGATGTAAGTTTTGAGATGTCCTTAAAAGAGTGATAAAACATAAGTTAATAGAATAAGGGAATAGGGAATCTAGGAAACAAGTACAAAGGAAGAACACAGTGGCCCTCAATTGTGGTGTTCCATGGAATACTCAGTAAACAAGTTAGATTGGCAGCATTACAAAGGACTGGCAAACCAGGATGCCTAGCTAAGGAGACAGAATTTCATCTTGTTACCATACACTCTTTTTAGTGAGAATTCTGTGCCAAAAATACAGACTCGGGAATCACTACTGCAAAATAATAATCAACAGGAATAGATTACATCATATAAGGATACGTGTAGAGTAAGGGAAGCAAGTCAGCTTTCGAAGAACAGGAGAGGACCTTGTAGAGGAGACCCAGGGGCAGTAACAAGGAGAATAGATGGTTACAAAGTCTGGTAAGGGCTTTTAGAAGGAGCACATGGTAAATAGTGTCAGGTAGTGCTCAGAAGCCTCTGAAGATGAGGACTGTGAAGAGTTGTTTAATTTCACAGAAAAGTGAGCAGTACAATTTTGGTGGAAAAGGTACAGAGTAATTTTGATGGAATAATGGCGATGGAGATGGGAGGGAAGAATAGAAGCCAGCAAAAAGAGGAAGAGTAAGCAATTCTGGTTAGAGAGAGATATAGGATGGTGGCTAGGAAACAAGGGCTTTGATGCTGGCTTGCTTGCTATTCATTATCAGAGAAGCCTTGGCATATATACATGATGATGAAAAGGAGTCAGTAGGGAGGAGGAGCATTGAGATATGGAGTAATGGATGATTGATAGGATGAGATTCCAGAACAGGTAGAAGGCAATGGGATCCTAGCACAAAGGCAAGTATATAAATAGGCATGGGAAAGATAAATGATACAGAGTCTTATAAACTCTTACAAATGTGTATATTATGTAAAGCTTTGTGAACCTCAAATTTAGACCTTTCCCACATATCTCTTTCTTGAGGTATAGGCCTGTATGTCCTACTGTCTCAGGAGATTTATACTTGGCTATCACAAAATGCATACATTTCAACATGTAAAACATTCAGTTCTTGATCTTCTTCCCTTGCTACAAACCAACTCTTGTTCCCTAACTCAAAGAATGGCAATGCCATACATTTAGTTGCTCAAGCTATAAATCTGCATTATATTTGAATCCTCTGCCTTCTACATTAAACCACATTTAATCAATAACTAGGTTCTTCTGTTTCTATCTCCTAAATATCTTTACACTCTATTTTTCTCTTGATTCACTGTCAGTAGCCTAGTTCTGTCTAATATCATCTTTTTCCTTGATTACTGTCACAACAGTGATGACCTTTGTGCTTCCAGTTTTATCAAAATATCCTCTTCTCCAATCCATTCTCTGGTTGTAGGGTCCTTTTGCAGGGCAGGGACATCCCATCAGCAGGAAATATGGACACAAAGTGGCACATGGAAAACACATTTAACTTTGAAGTTTCATTGTATTTTTAAGAAAGGTGATGTCTCCCCTCTGTTCCTAACACAGACTGCAAAGTCATTCACTATTTTACTCATGTTTATTTCTCTTGTTTTATCTTTTAAATCTCCAGTGACCCTCTAGGGTGCCTGTTTCACTCCATTCATCTGGTCAACCTTCATTTGTTTCATCTTGAACATCACTTGCCCTGGCAGGCCCTCTCTACATACAATAATCTGTTTTAGGTAGCTCTTTTTGGACTTCCCACAGTATCTTAACCTTCTCTCATCATGTTTATTACTTAAAAGATAGTCTCTTGTTTCCTTTTTGTTTCCCCAGTGGACTCAGGAATTGTATTGGTCTCATTCATTATTATAGCCACAGTGCACAGTACGCGGCCTAGTATGCATTTATTAAGGAAATATGTATTTAATGAAATTGAATCTGTCAATAATATGCAGGATAAATTAAAGGAAGGGTAGGAAAGAACCTAGACATAGGACTATCCAGGAACTGTAATTGTTTCATATCTTTTTCTATAACTTTTTATGTAGATCTAATCAGACGTATGCCCAGAAAGAAGTAAATTTTATTACATAACATCAAGTTACTGATGTTATTATTTACCAGATTTTATTCTCCACTCCCTGTCAACCCCTGCTGCTTCCCTCACCTGGGTTCTTAAATTCTGACTGCAATGATCATGTACAGGCTATCCATTTGCAAAATAAAACAAGGAAAGGTTTTAAGATGGCTTGTTAGATGCATTTGATACTTGCCACAAAGAAGAACTAAATGGTGAGTAAATAATCATACTTTGAAAAGATCATCTAAAAGAAAACACTAGAGTTCAATACAGAAGTGATAGGAAACACCAAAAGCAAGTAAAGGGAGGGAACTGAGTCAGGTTGTTCTGCTGGGATTGGCTAGGAGTCTGGAGAGGTTTCCTCATGCAGGGAAACCATAAAGATAAAACATCTCCAGCAGTCTACATTCCCACCATGAAATTCTGCATTCCTAGCTATGGGAGAGCCCCTTGGTCATCACAGACCCTGACACTAACATAGGAAGCCGCCTGGAGACTGTACAGTAACATTCCTCCAGAGTGGGAGCTCATGCTGAGTCCCACAAACCGCCAAGTCCTAAACAGCTGTACCACAGTGCCATTTGGAAAGCCCAGCCCCCAGCAGACTCATTCCTGCTCTGGGGTTTTTAACAGTCCCTGCATCTCATATTCCTGGAGCCTCATCCATATTCCCTGCCCACAGAAGTTGCTGATGAGGGCAGGGTAGGAACCACTGGCAGTGAGCAAAGGGATGGCTTCAAATTTTCCTGAATCCTGAGGACAAATTCCACTGTCTGAAGATGCTGCCACTGTGGGCTTCTGTGGGGCTGAAGCTCCAGCGAAATGCATCCCCTCTCACCCCCACCAGCAGCCTGCCCATGGCTGTTCCCATTGAAAGCAACCTTGCCTAGCTGCAGGGCCACAACACAATGGATATTGCCCCCATCTGAGCATTCCACAGGTGGCCTGGGAATCACTCCACCCCTGCTTACCACAGCCAGTGGCTGCATGCACCTTTTGGGGGCCTGAGGACAAATCTGCCCAGCCCAGCTCTGCCCACACCCAGTACTAGCGCCAGCACGTATCCATGGCCCTAGAGATTGCCCAGCCCAGTCTACCACTCTTGGCACCTGAGCATTCCTCCTGGGGTCTGAGGTTGGGCCCACCCAACTTGTCCTTACTGCCACAGCTGACACTCACCTGCACATAATACCTGAGAATCTCGGGACTAGCGCACTTGGCCTATTGCAGCCACTGCCAATATCAGTGTGGACCACTTAGATCCCAGAGGGTTGTCCTATCACTTCTACTGCTATTGCCCAATGTTACATCTGTTGCTCAAGGTCTGGAAACCTGCCCACCTACCCACATCATTGCTGCCATTCTTGGCACTCTAAGTCAGCCACTTGGAGGCCCAAGAATTGGTCTGCCAGGACTTGCTAACACTGGTGCCAGTGTATGCCATCATAGGTCCCAAGAACAATCATGGTCAACCCACTATTGCCACCACTTGGGCTCGAAGACTGGCCACTGGCCCACTTGGCATCCTAGTCCCAAGCAAAACTTCACCACAGCCTCCACCAACAACCACACCCTAAGCCACTGAGGAAATCACAAATAATTCTGATGCTGTTTTCAGCCAAGGAATACATGGACTACAACTACTGTATGGCCCAGAATAAAAACCAAAATGACCTAGTAAATAAATAGCATAGATACATCTTTTTTTTTTTTTTTTTTTTTTTTTTTTTTTTAGACAGAGTTTTGCTCTGTCTCCCAGGCTGCAGTGCAGTGGCACAGCTTGGCTCACTGCAACCTCTGCCTCCCAGGTTCAAGCAATTCCCCTGCCTCAGCCTCCAAGTAGCTGAGATTACAGGCATGCGCCACCACACCTGGCTAATTTTGTATTTTCAGTAAAGATGGGGTTTTACCATATTGGCCAGGCTGTCCTGGAACTCTGCCCCCTTCGGCCTCCCAAAGTGCTGGGATTACAGGCATGAGCCATCACTCCCAACCACTAGCACAGATACATCTTAAGGAAAATGTCTTTCCTTCAAAAACAAACTTGAAAAATTGAAAAAAGCAAGTTATACCAAATGTGCGGATATCAACATGAGTACACAAGAAACATGAAAAAGCAAGGAAATATGACACCTCCAAGTGAACACAATAATTCAGCAGCAACAGATCCCAATAAAAGTAAATTTATGAAATTCCAGAAAAAGAATTTAAAACATTGATGTTAAATAACCTCAGTGAGATACAAGAGAATTATGATAAATTAGCTGGGTGTGATGATGCGTGCCTGTAGTCCCAGCTACTTAGGAGGCTGAGGTGGGAGAATCACTTGAACTGGGAAAGCAGAGGTTGCAGTGAGCCAAGATCATGCCACTGCACTACAGCCTGGGTGACAGAACAAGACACTGTCTCAAAAAAAAAAAAAAATTCTGAAAAACAATACAAAAATATCAGAAAATCGATTCAGGATATGAATGAGAAATTTAGAAAAGAGAAAAGTATCATTAAAAAGAACCAAACACCAGCCAACATAACAAGACCTTGTTTCTTAAAAATAAATTATCCAGGCATGGTAGCACATGCCTGTACTCCCAGCTACTTAGGAGGGTAAGGCAGGAAGATTGCTTGAGCTCAGGAATCCGAGGCAAGAGTCAGCTATGACTGTGCCACTGTACTCTAGTCTGGGTGACAGAGTGAGACTCCACCTCTATCTCACCTCTAAAAAAAAGTACAAAATAAATTCCAGAACTGAAGAATTCATTGCATGAAATACAAATGACATTCAAAACTTCAACAATAGACTAGACCAAGCAGAAGAAAAATATCTCAGAACTTACAGATAAGTCTTTTGAAGTAATCCAGTCAGATAAAAATAAAGCAAAAAGAATAAAAAAAAAGAGCAAAACTTATGTGACATATGGAACACCATAAAGTGACAAAATATTCAAATTTTTGGTGTCCCAGAAGGTGAGAAAATAAAAGGGTTAAAAAGCCTATTTAACAAAATCATAGGCAAAACCTTTCCAAGTTTAGCAAGATATATAGACATCCAGATACAGAAGGCACAGAGATTCGAAATAGATACAAGTCAAAAAGATCTTTTTCATGGCACATTATAGTCAAACTGTTAAAAGTCAAAGAATAAAGAGAATTCTAAAAATAGCCAGAGAAAAAGCACCTAGTCACCTATAAAAGAATCCCTATCAGACTAAGTGGATTTCTCAGCAGAAACCTTAGAAGCAAGAAGAGATATATTTAAAGTACAAAAAGAAAAAATGCCAGCTAAGGATACTATCCCCAGTAGAATTATCCTTTATAAATGAAAGAGAAATAAAGTCTTTCCCAGACAAACAAAAACTGAGGGAATCTATCACCACTAGACCAGTCCTCCAAGAATGCTTAAGGGAGTCCTAAATTTGGAAGCAAAAGGACAATATCTACCATAATGAAAGCACATGAAAATATAGAAACCATTGGTAGAACAAACACACAAAAATGAAAAAGACTCAAATGTTACCATTAAAGAAAACCACCAAACCAAAATGATACAAAATAAGAGAGAAAGGAAAAAGCATACACAAAACAATCAGAAATCAATTTATAAGAATTAGCTCTTACATATCAATAATAACCTTGAATGTACATGGATTAAACTTTTCACTTATATAGACCAGCTGAATGGGTTAAAAAAAGACATGACCCAAGTGTATGCTGTATACAAGAAATTCACCTCACCATCAAGACACATATAGACTAGAAAGTAAAAGGATGAAAAAAGATTCATGAAAACAGAAACCAAAAGTAAGAAGGAGTAGCTGCACTTATATTCGATAAAACAAACCTTAAGTAAAAATTGATACAAAGTCATTAAATAATGATGAATTGATTCAGGAAGACGATATAACAATTCTAAACAAATATGCACCCAACACTGAAACACCCAAATATATAAAGGAATTATTATTAGATCTAAAGGGAGAAATAGACTCTGATACACTAATAGTTTGGGAACTTCAATATCCCACTTTCAATATTAGACAGATAATCTATAAAGAAAATTAACAAAGAAATATTGGATTTAAAGTACACATCAGACCAAATGGACCTAACATTTACACAACCCTTCATTGAAAAGCTGCAGAATATGCGTTTTTCTCATGAGCATACAGAACATTCTCTAAGATAGACCACATGTTAGGACACAAAACAAGTCTCAACAAATTTTAAAAAATTAAAGTCAAATCAAGTATCTTTTCAGACCACAGTAAAATAAAACTGGAAACCAATACCAACAGGAACTTTGGAAATTGTACAAACACATGGAAATTAAACATGCCCCTGAATGACAATAGGATAAAGAAGAAAATAAAAAAAACTTCTAAACACAAATGAAGTTCAAAATACAACATAGCAAAACCTATGGGCTACAGTCAAACAGTGCTTAGAGGAAAGTCAAACAGTGCTTAGAGGAAAGTCAAACAGTGCTTAGAGGAAAGTTTATAGCAATAAATGCTTGCATTAAAAAATGTAGAATGGGATGGGCACAGTGGCTCACTCCTATATCCCAGTATTTTAGAAGGCTGAGTAGGAGGACTGTCGGTGCCCCAGGAGTTAGAGACCAGCCTGGGCAACATAGTGAGACTCTATCTATACCAAAAATAATCTAAAAATTAGCTTGGCATGGTGGCATATACCTATGGTCCCAGCTACTTGGGAGGCTGAGGTGGGAGGATCGCTTGAGCCTAGGAAGTTGAGGTTGCAGTGAGCTGTGATCTCACCACAGCACTCCAGCCTAGGCAACAGAGTGATACCCTGCCTCAAAAAAAAGTAGAACAATTTCAAATTAATAATTTAGTGATGCACAGAACTTGAAAAGTAAGAAGAAACCAAACTCAAAATGAGGAGAAGGAAAGAAATAAAGATCAGAGTGGAACTAAATGAAATTAAGACGAAAGAAAATAACACAAAAGATCCATAAAACACAAGAGAGAAGACACAAATACACAAAATCAGAAACAAAAAATTCATTATAACTGATACCACAGAAATACAAAAGGTCTTCAAAGACAATTATGAACAACTATACACTAACAAACTGGAATACCTAGAGGAAATGGATAAATTCCTGGATACATATGACCTACCAAGATTGAATTAGGAAGAAGTAGAAAACCTGAACAGATCAACAGTGAGCAATGAGATTGAATCTGTACTAAAAAGTCTTCCAAAAAAGAAAAGTCTAGGACTGGATGGCTTTACCTCCAAATTCTACCAAACTTACAAAGAACTAACACTAGCTCTCCTCAAACCATTCAAAAAAAAATTAAAGAAGACAGAATTCTCCTTAACTTACTCTATGAGGCCAGCATTACTCTGATAACAAAACCAGGTAAGGATACAATAAAAAGGAAAACTACAGGCCAAAATCTCTGCTATATATAGATACAAAAATTCTCAACAAAATACTAGCAACTCACATCCAACAGCGTGTCAAAAAATAATACATCATGATCAAGTGAGCTTTATCCCATGGATGCAAGGATGGTTCAATACATGCAAATGAATAAATGTGATACATTGCATCAATGGAATTAAGACCAAAAACCATGTAATCATCTCGATAGACACAGAAAAAGCATTTGATAAAATTAAACATCCTTCATGATAAAAACTCTCAAAAAACTAGGCACAGAAAAAACAAACCTCAACACAATAAAGGCCATATATGAAAAACCCATAGCTAATGTAATACTGAATGGGGAAAAACTGAAAGTCTTTCTTCTAATAACTACCACAAGACAAAGATGCCCACTTTTATCAGTCCTATTTAACATGTTACTGGAAGTCCTAGCCAGAGCAACCCAGATAGGAGCAAGAAACTAAAAGCATTCAAATTGAAAAAGAAGGCAAAATGAAAAGAAGGAGGTCAAATTGTCCCTCTTTTCAGATGGCATATTTTTCTTTTCTTTTCTTTTCTTTCTTTTTTTTTTTTTTTTTTTTGAGATGGAGACTTACTCTATGGCCCAGGCTGGAGTGCAGTGGTATAATCTTGGCTTACTGCAACCTCTGCCTTCTGGGTTCAAGCAATTCTTCTGCCTCAGCCTCCCACATAGCTGGGACTACAGGCACGCGCCACCATGCCTGGCTAATTTTTGTCTTTTTAGTAGAGATGGAGTTTCACCATATTGGCCAGGCTGGTCTCGAACTCCTGACCTCGTGATCTGCCCACCTCAGCCTCCCAAAGTGCTGGGATTACAGGCATGAGCTACTGTGCCCAGCCGCATGATTTTATATGTAGAAAAAACTAAAGATTTCACCAAAAACCTCTTATATCTGGTAAATAAATTCAGAAAACTCACAGGATATAGAATCAACAACAACAAAAAAAAGTAGCATTTCTATAAACAATAATGAACTAGCTGAGAAAAAAATAAAAAAAGACAATCCCCCTTATAATAGCTGTAAAAAATACCTAGGAATAAATTTAACCAAGGAGGCAAAAGACCTCTACAAGGAAAACTACAAAACAGTGATAAAAGAAATTGAAGAGGGCACAAACAAATGGAAGGACAATTCATGCATCAAGAGAATGGAAAAACATTTCATGCATCAAGAGAATATCATTAAAATGACCATCCTACTAAAAGCAATCTACAGATTCAGTGCCATTTGTATCAAAACACCAACATCATATCTCACAGAAATAAAAGTAACAATCCTAAAATTTGTATGGAAGTGAAAAAAGAGCCTGAATAGCCAATGCAACACTGGGCAAAAAGAACAAAGCTGGAGACATCACAATACCTGACTTTGAATTATATTACAAAGCTATAGTAACCCAAACAGCATGGTATCGGTATAAAAATAGACATATAGACCAATGGAACAAAATAGAGAATCCAGAAATAAACTCACATACTTACAGCCAACTGATTTTCAACAAAAGTGTCAAGCATGTACATTGGAGAAAGGATGTTCTCTTCAGTAATGGTACTGGAAAAATTGGATACCTACATACAGAAGAATGAATCTGGACTATCTCTCATTATATACAAAAATCAACTCAAGGTAGATTAATACTTAAACATAAGACCTGAAACTACAAAACTATTAGGAAGAAACATCACAAAATACTTCGGGACATTGGTCTAGGAAAAGATTTTATGTTTAAGACCTCAAAAGCATATACAACAACAACAACAACAAAATAGACAAATGGGGCCCCCGGAACAAGATGGCCGAATAGGAACAGCTCCAGCCTCTAGCTCCCAGCGTGAGTGACACAGAAGATGGGTGATTTCTGCATTTTCAACTGAGGTACCAGGTTCATCTCACTGGGGAGTGCCAGACAATTGGTGCTGGTCAGCTGCTGCAGCCCGACCAGTGACAGCTGAAGCAGGGTGAGGCATCACCTCACCTGGGAAGCACAAGGGGGAAGGGAATCCCTTTTCCTAGCCAAGGGAAACTGAGACACACAACACCTGGAAAATCAGGTAACTCCCACCCTAATACTGCACTTTACCAAGGGTCTTAGCAAATGGCACACCAGGAGATTATATCCCACACCTGGCCTGGAGGGTCCCACACCCACGGAGCCTCCCTCATTGCTAGCACAGCAGTCTGAGATCTAACTGCAAGCCAGCAGTGAGGCTGGGGGAGGGGCGCCCACCATTGCTGAGACTTAAGTAAGTAAACAAAGCCTCCGGGAAGCTCGAAATGGGTGGAGCCCACCACAGCTCAAAAAGGCCTGCCTGTCTCTGTAGACTCCACCTCTGGGGACAGGGCATACCTAAACAAAAAGCAGCAGAAACCTCTGCAGATGTTAATGACCCTGTCTGACAGCTTTGAAGAGAGCAGTGGATCTCCCAGCATGGAGGTTGAGATCTGAGAGTGGACAGACTGCCTGCTCAAGTGGGTCCCTGACCCCTGAGTAGCCTAACGGGGAGACATCCCCCACTAGGTGCAGACCGACACCTCATACCTCACACGGCAGGGTACACCCCTGAGACGAAGCTTCCAGAGCAAGAATCAGACAGCAGCACTTGCTGTTCAGCAATATTCTATCTTCTGCAGCCTCCCCTGCTGATACCCAGGCAAACAGGGTCTGGAGTGGTCCTCAAGCAATCTCCAACAGACCTACAGCTGAGGGTCCTGACTGTTAGAAGGAAAACTAACAAACAGGAAAGACACCCACACCAAAACCCCATCAGTACATCACCAGCGTCAAAGACCAAAGGCAGATAAAACCACAAAGATGGGGAACAAGCAGGTCAGAAAAGCTGGAAATTCAAAAAATCAGAGCACATCTCCCCCTCCAAAGGAAAGCAGCTCGTTGCCAGCAATGGGTCAAAGCTGGATGAAGAATGACTTTGACGAGTTGAGAGAAGAAGGCTTCAGTCCATCAAACTTCTCAGAGCTAAAGGAGGAACTACGTACCCAGCACAAAGAAACTAAAAATCTTGAAAAAAGAATGGAAGAATGGATAACTAGAATAATTGATGCAGAGAAGGCCATAAACGAACTGACAGAGATAAAAACCATGACACGAGAAATATGTGACAAATGCACAAGCTTCAGTAACCAACTCGATCAACTGGAAGAAAGAATATCAATGATTGAAGATCAAATGAATGAAATGAAGCGAGAAGTCTAGAGAAAAAAGAGGAAAAAGAAATGAACAAAGCCTCCAAGAAATATGGGATTATGTGAAAAGACCAAATCTACGTCTGATTCGTGTGCCTGAAAGTGAGGGGGAAAATGGAACCGAGTTGGAAAACACTTCAGGATATCATCCAGGAGAACTTCCCCAATTTAGTAAGGCAGGCCAACATTCAAATTCAGGAAATACAAAGAATGCCACAAAGATACTCCTCGAGAAGAGCAACTCCAAGACACATAATTATCAGATTCACCAAAGTTGAAATGAAGGAAAAAATCTTAAGGGCAACCAGAGAGAAAGGTCGGGTTACCCGCAAAAGGAAGCCCATCAGACTAACAGCAGATCTCTCCATAGAAACTCTACAAGGCAGAAGAGAGTGGGGCCCAATATTCAACATTCTTAAAGAAAAGAATTTTATACCCAGAATTTCATATCCATCCAAACTGAGTTTCATAAGTGAAGGAGAAATAAAATCCTTTACAGACAAGCAAATGCTTAGAGATTTTGTCACCACCAGGCCTGCCCTACAAGAGACCCAGAAGGAGGCATTAAACATGGAAAGAAACAACCAGTACCAGCCATTGCAAAAACATGCCAAAATGTAAAGACCATCGATGCTAGGAAGAAACTGCATCAACTAACGAGCAAAATAACCAGCTAATATCACAATGACAGGATCAAGTTCACACATAACAATGTTAACCTTAAATATAAATGGACTAAATGGTCCAATTAAAAGACACAGACTGGCAAATTGGATAAAGAGTCAAGACCCATCAGTTTGCTGTATTCAGGAGACCCATCTCACATGCAGAGACACACATAGGCTCAAAATAAAGGGATGGAGGAAAATCTACCACGCAAATGGAGAACAAATAAAAGCAGGGGTTGCAATCCTAGTCTCTGATAAAACAGACTTTAAACCATCAAAGATCAAAAGAGACAAAGAAGGCCATTACATAATGGTAAAGGGATGAATTCAATAGGAAGAGCTAACTATCCTAAATATATATGCACCCAATACAGGAGCACCCAGATTCATAAAGCAAGTCTTTAGAGACTTACAAAGAGACCTAGACTCCCATACAATAATAATGGGAGACTTCAGCACCCCACTGTCAACATTAGACAGATCAACGAGACAGAAAGTTAACAAGGATATCCAAGAATTGAACTCAACTCTGCACCAAGCAGACCTAATAGACATCTACAGAACTCTCCACCCCAAATCAACAGAATAATACATTCTTCTCAGCACCACATTGCACTTATTCCAAAATTGACCACATAGTTGGAAGTAAAGCACTCCTCAGCAAATGTAAAAAACAGAAATTATAACAAACTGTCTCTCAGACCACAGTGCAATCAAACTAGAACTCAGGACTAAGAAACTCAATCAAAACCGCTCAACTACATGGAAACTGAATAACCTGCTCCTGAATGACTACTGGGTACATAACGAAATGAAGGCAGAAATAAAGATGTTCTTTGAATCCAATGAAAATAAAGATACAACATACCAGAATCTCTGGGACACATTTAAAGCAGTGTGTAGAGGGAAATTTATAGCACTAAATGCCCACAAGAGAAAGCAGGAAAGATCTAAAATTGACACCCTAACATCACAATTAAAAGAACTAGAAAAGCAAGAGCAAACACATTAAAAAGTTAGCAGAAGGCAAGAAATAACTAAGATCAGAGCAGAACTGAAGGAGATAGAGACACAAAAAACCCTCCAAAAAATCAATGAATCCAGGAGCTAGTTTTTTGGAAAGATCAACAAAATTGATAGACCTCTAGCAAGACTAATAAAGACGATAAGAAAGAAGAATCAAATAGATGCAATAAAAAATGATAAAGGAGATATCACCACCGACCCCGCAGACATACAAACTACCATCAGAGAATACTATAAACACCTCTACACAAATAAACTAGAAAACCTAGAAGAAATGGATAATTTCCTGGACACTTATACTCTCCCACGCCTAAACCAGGAAGAAGTTGAATCCCTGAATAGACCAATAGCAGGCTCTGAAATTGAGGCAATAATTAATAGCCTATCAACCAAAAAAAGTCCAAGACCAGATGGATTCACAGCCGAATTCCACTGGAGGTACAAGGAGGAGCTGGTAACATTCCTTCTGAAACTGTTCCAATCAATAGAGAAAGAGGGAATCCTTCCTAACTCATTTTATGAGGTCAACTACATCCTGATACCAAAGCCTGGCAGAGACACAACCAAAAAAGAGAATTTTAGACCAATATCCCTGATGAACATCGATGCAAATATCCTCAATACAATACTGGCAAACCGGATCCAGCAGCACATCAAAAAGCTTATCCACCATGATCAAGTGGGCTTCATCCCTGGGATGCGAGGCTGGTTCAACATATGCAAATCAATAAATGTAATCCAGCACATAAACAGAACCAAAGACTAAAACCACATGATTATCTCAATAGATGCAGAAAAGGCCTTTGACAAAATTCAACAGCCCTTCATGCTAAAAATTCTCAATAAATTCGGTATTGATGGAACGTACCTCAGAATAATAAGAGCTATTTATGACAAACCCACAGCCAATGTCATACTGAATGGGCAAAAACTGGAAGCATTCCCTTTGAAAACTGGCACAAGATAAGGATACCCTGTCTCACCACTCCTATTCAACATAGTGTTGGAAGTTCTGGCCAGGGCAATCAGGCAAGAGAAAGAAATCAGGGGTATTCAGTTAGGAAAAGAAGAAGTCAAATTGTCCCTGTTTGCAGATGACATGATTGTATATTTAGAAAACCCCATCATCTCAGCTCAAAATCTCCTTAAGCTGTTAAGCAACTTCAGCAAAGTCTCAGGATACAAAATTAATGTGCAAAAATCACAAGCATTCATATACACCAGTAACAGACAAACAGAGAGCCAAAACATGAAGGAACTTCCATTCACAATTGCTTCAAAGAGAATAAAATACCTAGGAATCCAACTTATAAGGGATGTAAAGGACCTCTTCAAGGAGAACTACAAAGCACTGCTCAGTGAAATAAAAGAGGACACAAACAAATGGAAGAACATACCATGCTCATGGATAGGAAAAATCAATATCGTGAAAACGGCCATACTGCCCAAAATAATTTATAGATTCAATGCCATCTCCATTAAGCTACCAATGACTTTTTTCACAGAATTGGAAAAAACTGCTTTAAAGTTCATATGGAACCAAAAAAGAGCCTGCATTGCCAAGACAATCCTAAGTCAAAAGAACAAAGCTGGAGGCATCATGCTACCTGACTTCAAACTATACTACAAGGCTACAGTAACCAAAACAGCATGGTACTGGTACCAGAACAGAGATATAGACCAATGGAACAGAAAAGAGCCCTCAGAAATAATACCACACATCGGCAGCCATCTGATCTTTGACAAACCTGACAAAAACAAGAAATGGGGAAAGGATTCCCTATTTAATAAATGGTGCTGGGAAGATTGGCTAGCCATAAGTAGAAAGCTGAAACTGGATCCTTTCCTTACTCCTTATATGAAAATTAATTCAAGATGGATTAGAGACTTAAATGTTAGACCTAAAGCCATAAAAACTCTAGAAGAAAACCTAGGTAATACCATTCAGGACATAGGCATGGGCAAGGACTTTATGCCTAAAACACCAAAAGCAAGGGCAACAAAAGCCAAAATTGACAAATGGGATCTAATTAAACTAAAGAACTTCTGCACAGCAAGGGAAACTACCATCAGAGTGAACAGGCAACCTACAGAATGGGAGAAAATTTTTGCAATCTACTCATCTGACAAAGGGCTAATATCCAGAACCTACAAAGAACTCAAACAAATTTACGAGAAAAAAACAAACAACCCCATCAAAAAGTGGGCAAATGATATGAACAGACATTTCTCAAAAGAAGACATGCATACAGCCAACAGGCATATGAAAAAATGCTCATCATCACTGGCCATCAGAGAAATGCAAATCAAAACCACAATGAGATACCATCTCACACCAGTTAGAATGACAATCATTAAAAAGTCAGGAAACAACAGGTGCTGGAGAGGATGTGGAGAAATAGGAACACTTTTACACTGTTGGTGGGATTGTAAACTGGTTCAACCGTTGTGGAAAACAGTATGGCGATTCCTCAAGGATCTAGAACTAGAAATACCATATGACCCAGCCATCCCATTACTGGGTATATACCCAAAGGATTATAAATCATGCTGCTATAAAGACACATGCACACATGTGTTTGTTGTGGCACTATTCACAATAGCAAAGACTTGGAATCAACCCAAATGTCCATCAGTGACAGACTGGATTAAGAAAATGTGGCACATATACACCATGGAATACTATGCAGCCATAAAAAAGGATGAGTTTGTGTCCTTTGTAGGGACATGGATGCAGCTGGAAACCATCATTCTTAGCAAACTATCACAAGAACAGAAAACCAAACACCAAATGTTCTCACTCATAGGTGGGAATTGAACAATGAGATCACTTGGACTCGGGAAGGGGAACATCACACACCGGGGCCTATCACGGGGAGAGGGGAGGGGGAAGGGATTGCGTTGGGAGTTATACCTGATGTAAATGATGAGTTGATGGGTGCTGATGAGTTGATGGGTGCAGCACACCAACATGGCACAAGTATACATATGCAACAAACCTGCACGTTGTACAAATGTACCCTAGAACTTAAAGTATAATTTTAAAAAATAGACAAATGGGACTGTTTTAAACCTAAAACCTTGTGCACATCCAGGGAAATGATCAATAGAGTGCAGAGACAAGCTGTTGAATGAAAAAAAAAATTGTAAACTATTCATCTGACAAGGGACTAATTTCCAGAATATATAAGGAACTCAACTTAGTAAACAAAAAAATAATAATAATCCCATTAAAAAGTGCACAAAAACACAAATAGACATTTCTCAAAAAGAAGACATAAAAATGGCCATTAGGCAAATAAAATGCTGAACATTACTAATCATCAGGGAAATGTAAACTAAAACCACAATGAGATATGATCTCATCCCAGTTAGAATGGTTATAACTACAAAGAGAAAAAATAACAGATGTTGGTAAAGATGCATAGAAAAGGGAATTCTTATACATGATTGGTAAGAATGTAAATGGAAAACAGTAGGGCGATCTCTCAAAAAACGAAAAACAGTACTATTATAAGATCCAGCAATCCCACCACGTGCGAGATATCCAAAGGAAAAGGCATCCATATGTCAAAAGATATGTGCACTCCCATGCTTGTTGCAGCACTACTCACAATAGCAAAGATATGCAATCAACACAAGTGTCCATCAACAGATGATTGGATACAGAAAATGTTGTATATATACACAACTAAATATTATTCATCCTTAGAAAGAAGTGAAATGAGAACACATGGACACAGGGAGAAGAACATCACACACCAGGGCCTGTCAGGGGATGGGGGTTTAGGGGAGGGATAGCCTTAGGAGAAAAACCTAATGTAGATGACAGGTTGATGAGTGCAGCAAACCACCACGGCACGTGTGTACCTATGTAACAAACCTGTATGTTCTGCACATGTATCCCAGAACTTAAAGTATAATTAAAAAAATTGCAAAAACAGCAATAAAAAATTCAAGAAAAAAAAGAAATCAGTGAAATGATGTCATTTGCAGTAGCATAGATGGAACTGGAGGTCATTATATTAAGTGAAATAAATCAGAGATAGAAAGAAAAATGTATGTTTTCATTCCTATGTGGGAGCTGAAAAAGTTGATCTCATGGAGGTAGAGAGTAGAATGATAGCTACCAAAGACTAGGAATGGTATTTGGGTAGGAGGGGGAGATGAAGAGAGATTGGTTAATGGGTATATCAGTTAGATAGAAGGTATACATTCTAATTTTTCACAGTAGAGTAGGGGGACTATAGTTAGCAACAATGTATTGTATATTTCAAAGTAGCTGGAAGAGAGGACTTGAAGTTTCCCAACACATAGAAATGATAAATACTCAAGGTGATGGATACCCCAAGTACCTTGACTTGGTCATTACACATTCTATGCATGTAACAGACTATCACATGCACTCCACAAATATGTGAAATATTTTGTATCAATAACAATACATAAATGGGGTTTGTCTCAGAATTTTATTAATATGATAAAAGAATAGGTGAGAATAAACTGACACTCGAGAGTTGAGAATCATGGATACTTTATAATATAGTAAATCTCAGCATATTTATTTATAATATAATTGTTATACTATATATTTCTGATATAAATTTCAAATTCCTTCTCATGATACCACCTGGACAGGTATGGCTAAAAGAAGAATGTTTGCTCAACACTTTTACTTCTTCTGGCAAATTCTGCCTATTTTCTCTTCCATCACTTAATGTACATTTTCCACAAGGGTTCGTGGTAGGATCTCCATTTTTAAATTTAGGGCCATATTCAGCATTTCCAGAAAATTGTGAGTCTTTGCTTATGTGAGTTCACCACGCTCACTTTAAATACTGAGTTTTAATCAATGGGGACTTTTCAGGAGGTGTCATCTTTCAATTATGCCCTGTAAAACACCAGCCCTAATTGCTTATCTTTAAGTGGTTTCTTTTTCTGCTAATGTGAGTTTCTAGCTCTTTGGGTTTTGCTCCTGGGCCCTCGATTGCTCAGAGGAGAAAGGGTTTTATCTTACATATGGTTTTGCAGGAAGTTTAATATTCTGAGAGGAGTCTGAGCTGAAAATAATTTCCTCATAGTCAGAAATAAGGACTTCTTGCTGTATCCTGTTTAACTCTCTTAACTATTCCTTTTCTCTTCCCATTCTCTGCCTTGTAGGTTGTAAATATCACTCCTTAATTTCTGTAGTGTGGTATCAATTGCATGAGAACAATCCTTTCTTGATGATCTTCATTTATGAATAACCCCACATGAACATATGAAAACAATAATGCATAAATAGGTACAATCTATTTTTGAAAATGAATTGACTTCAGTTTGTTGGAAGAAAGAAAATAAAGTAAGCTGAAGATGTGACAAATTTTTCTACATAATATTTAGATGAAATCACTAATAATGGCCATAATGCAGTAAGAGACTTCCAGTCTCTTACTTCTCCTGCCAATCCTTGTCTTTTCCATGGCTCTGCATCTTAGAGAAAGTGACATGGTTGATGGAATTAACCTTTTTTGATTACTTAGTATGTGTAAGATAGTTATATATATTAGTTATCTCATTTTTAATGTTTGAAAAAATTCTATTACTTCTGGTCTTCATTTACAGGTAAAAAAAGAGGATCTGAGATGTTAAATAATCTTCAACAGTATATCATGTTTATTAAAAGTCTGTTATCCTAGCATTGTCAGTGAGAGAAGAATAATTCCTGCCCTCCTACAGAAAAGAAGTTTTTTCATGCAATGCATAAGGAAGTTCAAATATCAGTAAAAAAATGAACAAATAGAAAGCAAAACAAAGTAAAATGCTTGGAGATGTATATTTGGAATAGTTGGGTGAGTCCAAAGGTGGGAGAAGTGGTGGTTACAGAGTGGGCTGCCTGAATTTAATGCTTCACAGCTGGGTGGTGATTTGTGATGACAAGTTAGCTGTCCAGGATATGTCAATGAGAGGGATGCCTAAGGCTTTGGTGTCAGAAAATAAGAGCATGAGATTTGAATACAGATCTATCCTATTCCAAGCCTGTACTCTTTCACTACATCACATTACATTTATATACTAAATGACATATATATAAGAGAGGAGTTCAACATCATAGATGACAAAATAGAAGCTTTCTGGTATCTACTTTCATACAAACTTGGCAGCAAAAGAGGGCCAAAATTGTGAAGTATTAAATGTTGATCTTCTGTCTTATTCTTCTTTTTGTATCTCCTCACTTTTTTTTCCACCCTTGTTTTTCTTTACCAGCTCGTTGTCCAAATGCTCATAGTTCCAGGCCTCATTTATGTAAAACCAGAAATTGAAGTTATTTACTCACTAGCCTATTCAAGTTCCCAAAATTGCGTTATCTTATGATTTGGAGAGATACATTTCAATATATCCAAGAAAATATGTTAGTGGGACAACCAGATAACATTTTCGATTAACCCAAAACAATAATTTCAAAAGTTCTGATAAAGGGGAAAGCAGACTGGGCTACAGGTTGGAAAAAAAAATGAGTGATGTTATATACAAATCTTCAAATTCTAATATTTAGAAAGAAGCTTTATTTGCTCCCGCTTAAACCAGAAGCTTGGGTTAACAGAGAAGTCCAGAGTTTTGGGGCAATGCTGAAGAAATTACTTTAGGCACTGAAATAGTACCAAGATAATTTATCTTGGCATCTTCTTATTCTATACTCTGTATGTATATTTGAAGTGTTGCCTCATTTTGGATATGGATATAGGGAAGTTAGAAGAGATTAGATATAGGATGCAGATTTTGTTCTATTATTTGTTAAAATTTGGCTTGGATTAGTAATTATAAAACTCTCTTAATAATTGGTTCTGTATCCCATGTCAATTGTGGATCATGTAGTCCATTTTCTGATAGGTAGGTAGCCATATCTTTGCAAATGGCACCACAATTAACAACCATCCAGAAGGTCCCAGTGGAGCAGTGATGATTAAATCAGTCAAATCTACACTCGATTTTTAATTCAGTCATCAACTCACTGTTGGGAAAGCTTGGTTTATTATTACTTATACAGTATTTTTAAGGTATATAGAAGATATGAATTTTTATCATGGCCTTTTGACACTCTCACATTATATTTTCATTAAAAGTCATGCTGATGACAAAGATGTGTATTTTAATAAATCAAAATTTTATGGCCGTCATTACTAGGTACAATATATATCAGTTGTCTTCCCTCGATCATAGTTTGTAACCAAGAGCAAATGTACTCTGCCATGCATAGAAGGGGTTTATAATCATTTCAACATTTTCAGCAAAATATTTATAGGTATTACTAAAAACATGCTTATGAGGTCAAATAACTCTGGGAAATGCCAGTTTTCAGAAAGGTTTCTCAGCTCAAAAACTTTTCAAAGCTTATAATATGCTAATAGAAGTTTTGGGTCTCTAAAAGGGAATTAAAGGATGCTGAGTTTCCCAAACTGTTTCACTGCAGAGGTTTTTTTCTTTATATTTTAATTTTTATTTTACTTTCTGGGATACATGTGCAGGATGAGCAGGTTTGTTACGTAGGTAAATGTGTGCCGTGGTGGTTTGCTGCACCTATCAACCCATCACCTAGGTATTAAGCCCCACATGCATTAGCTACTTTTCCTACTGCTCTCCCTCCCCCAACCCCAACCCAACAGGCCCCAGTGTGTGTTGTTCCCCCCTCTGTGTCTATGTGTTCTCATCATTCAGCTCCCACTTATAAGTGAGAACATGTGGTGTTTGGTTTTCTGCCCCTGCATTAGTTTGCTGAGGATAATGACTTCCAGCTCCATCCATGTCCCTGCAAATGACATGATCCTATTCCTGTTTATGGCTGCATAGTGTTCCATGGTGTATATGTATATTTTCTTTATCCAGTCTATCATTGATAGGCATTTGGGTTGATTGTATATCTTTGCTATTGTGAATAGTGGTGCAATGAATATATGGGTGCATGTATTTTTGTAGTAAAATTTTTTATATTCCTTTGGGTATACACCCAATAAAGGGATTGCTGGGTCAAATGGTATTTCTGGTGCTATACCTTTGAGGAATCACTATATTGTCTTCCATAGTGGTTGAACTAATTTACATTCCCACCAACAGTGTAAAACAGTCCTATTTCTCTGCAACCTCACCAGCATCTGTTGTTTCTTGACTTTTTAATGATCGCCATTCTGACTCGCATGAGATGGTATCTCATTGTGGTTTTGATTTGCGTTTCTCTAATGATCAGTGATGTTGAGCTTTTTTTCATTTGTTTGCTGGCTCCATGAATGTCTTCTTTTAAGAACTGCCTGTTCATATCCTTTGCCCACTTTTTAATGGAGTTGTTTGTTTTCCTCTTGTAAATTTGTTTACGTTCCTCATAGATTTTGGACATTAGACCTCTGTCAGATGGATAGATTGCAAAAATTTTCTCCCACTCTGTAAGTTGCCTTTTTGTTCTGATAGTTTCTTTTGCTGTGCAGAAGCTATTTAGTTTAATTAGACCCCATTTGTCAATTTTTTAAAAGAACATCTTATCAGACCACCAAAGTAAATGATACACTTTGAACACTGCTGGATTAACATCCACCTAATCAACTTCTAGTCACTTCGATACTTTATGATTACCCATAATCTGCCAGAGTGCTGAGATGACCCCTCCATGCATTCATTGCTTGGAAAATATTTTAAAAAGCACTTTATTCTCTAAGCTCTTTATTTTCTCTGAAGGTATCTGGGATCCAAGTCCTTGGTAAAATTGTGAAATTGGTCATATTTGTCTTTGGTATGTTCTCACCAGGCTTTAAAATGCTTTTCTCCATCTTCCTTAAGCATCTCGCTTTCTACAAGCTTATTTTTTCTTGACATCACATGTTCTTCTTGCTCTAGAATGTCTAGAGTCACTCTCTGATATCCTTTCTTTGTAATTCTTCCCACTGAGGTACATGATGTGGCCATAAATGCCCTTTCCCCATCATTGCAGTGTGCTTTTACAGCATTCCATTGCAGCCTACCTATCAGCTAGCACTGAGATATCAAGTTCCTGCTGATCATGACACTGATAATTAGCAAATAGGTGGGCATTGACAAAGAGAAGCTAAAGGTGTCTGTATTTATACTGTGATAAAAACAACTGGGCCTTCAAGCTAGGAATTCAGAGGCTTTAGCAGGGACAAATATTTTTGGTCACCAAGATCTTGAGTCTCCTCAATTAATAACACAAATATTTATAATCTAAAGAATGGCAGAACTCTATTTTTCAAAGTTATTTAATTGTATAAGTTGAGGCAACACTGGAATTATAATCAAAGAACTTAAAAAATTAATTTTCATTAAGTAGCTAAATAACTATGAGAATCTACTTATAAAGGAATGACCTAGAGAATAATACCCAAAGAATACAAAGTGCATGATAAGATATTCTGCTAAAAATTTTTAATTCCAGAAAATGTTTTAAATTACTTTTTAGCTATAAATAGAAAAGTTTACAGGTATTCAGGTTGCATATATCACAGTCAAACAAAATTAACTTGAATATGCAAATGTTTTATGCTAAGGCATCCATCAAACTATAAACCAATACCTCAAGATGACATTCTAGTTGGCCTCAGAGTTCTAATTTTACTGTCAAAGCTAGCAGTGCATCCCAAACAAAATTACATCCTGGATGCTTTTTGACGTAATAATAACATAAAATGTAATAACAAACTCAGTAGTGCTGAAGTATTTAGTGTCTAATAATATTAGCATTTTATCACTCTAGCTTTAAACATTCATCTAGGAAAACACATAGAGAGATAGTTATAAAACCTTTAAAAGTAATACCCTTAAATTTCTCACAGTGGAAGTAATTTTATATTTTGATGGATTGCTTTGTTTTGTTCAGTTTTCAAAGATAAAATTATTTAAAGAAAAAATTAATGCTACTACAAACTTCTTTTATTTCATATATTTTCTTCCTTCAAAGAAACTAATCAATTAAAGATGGTTATATAAGAAATAGCCTTATATTTATATTTTATATAAGCAAAACAATGTAATAAACAATAAGTAATTAAGTAATAAGTTCACATATAGGTTTGTTCATCTTACATTTTCTTATGTTAAATGAATTTAGTAGGTCCATTTTTATTATCTGTGATAATTTAGTGATTTATTTGGTTTTTATATTTCTGTTTATTTAAGCTGGGAATTCAGGGACTTTAGCAGGATAGGAGATATTTTGAGTAATACTTATTATTTCCTAAAACTGCAATGCGTTTCTAGTCAATATTTTAACTTTAGGTAATCATGTCACCGATATGTGGAAATTTTAAAGCATCATTGGCATGATATCAAAATACTGTGCTTGATAACATACATTTCTTTCCTTTATATGTTGCTCACTCATACTTCATTTTTAAAAATCTGTATAATTTTACGTATGACATTGTTTTGAAATTTACCTGTTTAAACCTGCGCATACAATTCTTTTTCCTTCATCTCTTGTGCTGAGCACGGTTCCTGGTATACAGTCTTGGATTCATATCAGTCCATGTGGCAGCAGTTCCTGTGGAGCGAATCATGAAGACTGACATGCCATCTGAAATATTTTGATGCAAATAGATGGCATTTCAAATTATGGCAATAACATTCACACTCCAAACTCATACTTAGAGTCTAACACATCACAAATAACTAAATTGACCTTCATACTGTGTCTAAAAAAGAGTGTTCTTTATGTTTCTTTGAAAACAGTATCAATAAGTAATTTCCTATCTTCTCGGCTTCATCTTCTTTCTCTTATCTTTTCCCATTTGTTCTGTAAAATATCAGTGTAAAGTATAATTTATACCTTCCATGTATACATTGCTTTACAGTTTACATAATATTTCATGTATATTATTTTATTTAATACTTATTACAAAGGAGATGAAGCAGTTATTAGAGTCTTGCTTGATGGTGGAAAAAACTAATCTGATATCCAAAAGTAACAGTGGCAGAGTTACAAATAGAATTGTCATCTTTGCGTGTGGCTGGCGATTAAGGGCTGTTTCCCAGGTTTCCTTACAACTAAATGTAGTTCACGTGACTAAAGTTCTGGCCAATGGAAAGAAAATAGACATGCCAGGTTCAGTTTCTTAGTAATTTGTTTATAACAAAAGGATGCCTTCTTCCCTGCCTCTTTCCTCTTTCTTGACGACTGGAATGTGTAATGGTGATGAGTCTGGACTGTTGGATACCGATAGAATCCTGGGGATGTCAGAGCAGCAAGGTGGAGAGACACTTAGCCTCACCCAACTTCATGGAGCAGAACCATCACCATATCAGCTCAGATCTTATGTGTGAGGGAAACAAATTTTCTCTTTTAAAGAATAGCATTTTATAGCCGGGCGAAGTGGCGGGCGCCTGTGGTCCCAGCTACTCGGGAGGCTGAGGCAGGAGAATGGCGTAAACCCGGGAGGCGGAGCTTGCAGTGAGCTGAGATCCGGCCACTGCACTCCAGCCTGGGCGACAGAGCCAGACTCCGTCTCAAAAAAAAAAAAAAAAAAAAGAATAGCATTTTGTATCTCTCATTTATAGCAGCTAAACCCATATCAAAACTGAAATGATAACAACAGCAATATTTTTAATGAATAAATTATTTGTTATGATGTCTTATACTTACAGGCTTATTTTTCCACAGTGGTTATATAACCTCTCCATTCTGGGAACTTCCCCAGTTGGGAAATAGGCTTTGGTATTAACAAACATGTAGAGTATTTTTTTCATTTGCATTAATTTAAAAAATACATATATATATTTGTGTCTTTTTATATGAAGTGAAAAAGTAAGGGGTCTTCCTGATATGTCCCTACTATACAGCTTATCGAAAATTCACATTATACTTAGACTTTTCCTTCACATTCATTTACTTCCCCTTTTTAAGAATCTAACATTTAGGACAAAAGGTGTGCTCATGCTGGTCCTCATTTCGTCTTATTCTTTGGTGTTTACAGTGACTGATGTACAGTTTGAAAAGTAGTAGTGAGAATTTATTGGACTTTTCCCTCTCAGCACTGAACACGGAGTAATCAAACATGACTATTTGGGCAGGATTATTGTGATATGAGTATCCAACATCACACTGCCAACAATTTGCTGGAAGATTTAACTTGGCAAATAAAAATTGATTTTTTGTGGGATCATAGCAGTCACATATTGGACAATCTTTTTAATAATCTTAAAGCCTAGAAGTTTCTCAGTTCAATAGTCTTTCCGGAAACAAAAGCAATATTTTTGCTAATTTAAATATTTTAAACAAGGTAGAAATGTATTCAACAGCTTTGTATTTCTTTCTTTTTTGGCTTTGTAAGGCTAAACTCTATTTAAGATTTATTCCAGTTTGGGCTACACTTTGGAAATAGACTCAGACTTTGGAAACATGTTTTTATTTTGATTCATTAAGACAGTATCCTTTCTTTAGTTGTAAATGTAAGATTTTTATCAGTAAATAAAAGAGCAGATACATGTGTTTTAGATGCCTGTTTTTCTTTAATCTACAGGTATTTGCATGGTGTTAAAAAATTATACATTTTTTCAGGAAAAGAAGAGCCAAGGTCTGAGAAACAGATTTATAATTGGCATTATATCTAAGATTTAAGACATGCAATTTATTTAGTAGTTAATTATTTTAAGCCTACCTGTCCTTTCAGCTGTGTTCCTATTTCAAGGGAAGAATGCTCAGAGTTCATCATTCCTCAGTGATTTACAATTTTTTTTTTCTAGATTCCATCCCTTTGGAGATAAATAAAGCCTTTCTTTTCCAGGATATAATAATTCCCCTTCTTTATCTGTATTATAATATTTAGTCTTACAAGTTTCCCTTTGCTGATCGGTAATTCATCACATTTAGAACGGACAGAAATAATTCTAAATCACCCACTTTTTATTTATTGAATTTGACACCATCTAAAGAAATGTGCAACAGAAAATAGATATGCTTCAAAAATAAAGACCCCACTTTTGACTTGAATAAACTTTTAATCCTTTATTATAATTATTTAGACTTGATGTAATTCATGCATTTTAAGCAGTTGAGATATTCTCAAATTGCAACAGATAAATGTTGGTATGTAAATTCAAAGCAAGTCCCTTAGATAGTCTTTTCTGGTTTCAAACTTCTATAGTTCCTTGTTAGTCATTCTTTTCTTATTAGATTAAGTTTTCACTTCATTTATCATGGAAAAAAAACACAGATTTGGAAGCTGTCCCTACGACTCAAAATGTGATTCATGGATCAGCGCTTATGCACCAACTGGGAACTTGTTAGAAATGCAAAATCTCAATCCCATAACAGATTTCCAGGTGATTGGCGTTCATGTTAAAATTTGAGAAGCATTGTTCTAAAAGATAAGCCATCAGAGCTGGTTATGAGTGTGCACATGTGTGTGTTCTTAAATGGAATTTTACTTTTGTTGATAGAAATGTTACTTCACTTTGCTTTGCTATTATAACTAATTTCAACTTGTAGTCAGCAGGATAACATGTGAATGAACCTCTACAATTTGTTTAGTGCTCCTCTTACTCTTGAATTGAAAATTATAAGAACTACCCTGATTCTCCTTCCTTAGCTGTCAGCCACATTTGATGGGCATTTCTAATTCCCCCAAACTGTGTGTCCTTTTAGAAAAAAAAATGCTATTAGACTCCAGTTGGAAAGATAGCATGGATGCTAATACATTCTGTGGCAATGTATACCCTATATTTGCAAGAAAAAAGTAAGTTAAAATTAGGTTAAATTTCTTGCCTTTGTTCCCTTCCAGACTTTAAACAAGTGAGTCCTTTCCTTCCAATCTAAGTATGGAGTGCAATGGAACAGTAGAGCTGCATTGAAGACAAGACTTCCTGGGCTACCATTTTTCTGGAAGTTTCTACAAAGTCTATTATTTATCATTTGGATAGACTGTGACAAATGCCATTTTAATTCAATGATATAATTAAATAAAGGTTTACTGATTGTTTCATTTCCTGTATAGTTAGTTCTATAATTTGATATAATCCCCCTTTTTTTTTTTTTTTTTTTTTTGCTTTTGTTGCTTGTGCTTTTGGTGTCATGACTAGACCAAAGTCATGGAGGTTTCCCTCTGTTTTCCCCCAGGAATTCTTTGGGTTCAGGTCTTATATTTACATCTTTATTACATTTTGAGGGTTTTTATTGTATATGGTACCAGATAAAGGTCCAATTTCATTCCTTTGTATGTGAATATTCCTTTTTCCAAACACCGTTTATTGAATAGATTATTCTTTTTCCATTGTATGTTCTTGGCATCCATGTGAAAGGGCTTTCTATTGTATTCTATTTGTCTTTATGTCTATTTTTACGTGAGTACCATGCTATTTTTTATTACTGTAACTTTGAAATATGTTTCCAAATCAGGGAATGATGCTTCCCATTTTGATCTTTTTGCTCAAGATTGCTTTGGCTATTTAGGATCATTTGTGGTTCAATATGAATTTTAGGACTGTTTTTTCTAGTTGTGTAAAGAATGCCGTTGGGATTTAGGTAGGGATTGCATTGACTCTCTAGATCTCTTTGGGTAGTATAAACATTTTAACAATTTAATTCTTCCAATTCAAAAGGGATGTCATTCTATTTATGTGTGTCTTCTTTCATTTCCTTCATCAATGTCTAATGTCTTTTATCTCCTTGGTTAAGTGTATTCATAATAATTTTGTGCTTTTTTTTTTTTGCTATTGTGAATGGAATTGCTTTCTTAATTTCCTTTTTGGATAGTTTGTTGTTTGTATATAGAAATGTAACTCGTTCTCATATGTTGATTTTGTATCCTGCAACTTTACTGAATCCATTTATACGTTCTAATAGTTTTTGTTGTTGTTATTGTTGTCTTTTGGGTTTTCCACATATATGATCATGTCTTTTGCAAACAAAGACAATTTTACTTCTTCCTTTCCAATTTGGATAACTTCTATTTCTTTTTCTTGTCTAACGGCTCTTCCAGGACTATATTGAATAAAAGTTGTATATTGGTTCTTAGAGGGAAAGCTTTGGGTTTTCCCCATTAATTATTTTGTTAGCCATGGACTTTTCATATATGACCTTTATTATGTTGAGGTAAGTTTCTTGTATACTGATTTTGTTGAGAGTTTGAGTCACACATGGATATTGAACACTGAACTATGCCAAAGACTTTCTACGTCTGTTGAGATGTTATTTTTTTTTATTTCAATAGTTTTTGGGGAAGAAGTGGTTTTTGGTTATGTGAATAAGTTATTTAGTAGTAATTTCTGAGATTTTAGTGCACCCATCACCTGAGCAGTGTATACAGTACCCAATGTGTGGTCTTTTATCCCTCTTGTTTTATTTTGTTAATGTGGTGTATCACATTGATACGCATATGTTGAAATGTGCTTGCCTCCCAGGGATAAATCCTAGCTGGTCATGGTGTATACTCTTTTACATGTGCAGTTGAATTTTGCTTGCTAGTATTTTATTGAAGATTTTTGCATCTGTGTTCATGAGGGATAATGGCTTGTAGTTGTCTTTTCTTGTGATTTATTTGTCTTACTTTGGTATGAGAGTGAGGCTGGCTTCATAAAATGAGTTTAGAAGTGTTTCTTACTGTCTTTTATTTTTACCCTTTTAATTTGGTGTATACGATAAAAAATGTAAAAATTCTGTTGATGCTGAAAATTACTAAGTTAAACCTGCTAAAATGTGAAGAAAATAGACTGAAAAGGAATACACAGAATGAAAGAACATATCTGCCAATCATTTGTCTCATAAGGGGTTAATATCCAAGTATACAAGAAACTCAAGCAACTCAAAAGCAAAAAAAAAAAAAAAAAAAAAAAGCCCCATAAACAACAATGAACTGATTAAAAGTGGGCTAAGGACCTGAATAGACATTTCTCAAAAAAAGACACACAAGTGGCTAGTATGTATATAAAAGGGTGCTCAGCATCACTAACAACTGGGGAAATGCTAATCAAAACCATAATGAGATATCACTTCACACCTGTGATCATCTGTGACCATCATCAAAAAGATAAAGGATAACAAGCGTTGTCTTGTTAAGATTTGGAGAAAAGAGAACTCTTGTACATTGTACATTGTTGGTGGGAATGTAAATTTGTACAGCCATTATGGAGAACAACATGAAGGTTCCTCAAAAAATTAAAAATATGGCTGGTCACTGTTCCTCAAGCCTGTACTCAGCACTTTGGGAGGTGGAGGTGGGCAGATCTCTTGAGGCCAGGAGTTCTAGAACAGCCTGGGAAACACAGTGAAATGCCGCCTTTGCCAAAAATAAAAAAAATTAGCCAGGCATGATGGTGTGCGCCTGTGGTCCCAGTTACCTGAGGAAAATGTTGTAGGTATCTGTATTGCTTGAACTGAGTCCAGAGAATCGCTGGAACCCAGGAGGTCGAGGTTTCAGTGAGCTGAGATCGTGCCACTGCACTCCAGCCTGGGCAACAGAGGGAGACTCTGTCTCCAAATAAATAAATAAATAAGATATATAATTAAAAAATTAAAAATAGAACTAGCATATGATCCAGCAAATCCACTTCTGGGTATACATCCAAAGTTGCTGATATCAGTATCTTGAAGACATATCTGTATTCCATATTTATTGCAGCACTATTCATAATAGTCAATGGATGAAAATATTCTGTGTCTGTTGACAGATGAATAAAGAAATTGTGATACACACACACACACACCCCCTGATTGCAACAGACTTCGAAAATAAGAAAGTCTTGCCATTGGTGACAACATAGATGACTTGGAGGACATCATGCTAAGTAAAATAAACCAGGCACAGAAAGACAAATACTGCATGATCTCACTTATATGTGGAATCAAAAGAAGTTGAAAGCTGAGAGTAGCATAATGTTTGCCAGGGGCTAGAAGGTGGAGAAATGAGGAGATGCTCGTCAACAGGTACAAAGATTTAGTTATTCAGGATGAATAAGTTCTGGAGATCTAAAGTACAGCATGCTGACTATAGTTAATAATATCATTTTGCATACCTGAAATTTGCTAAGATAGTAGATCTTAAAGTTCTAATTATAAAACATTGTAAGTATGTGAAGTGATGCATATATTAATTATCTTGATTATGGTAATTATTTACAATGTATGCATATAGCAAACATCACATTCAACACCTTAAATGTATACAACTTTCATTTGTCAAGTATACCTCAATAAAGTCGGAAAAGGATAAAGCCGTGTGTGGTTATGGTAAATAAAAGATACAATAGTGATAAATATGAAACTTACTTGTTACCTTTTTGCAGTATTATTACACAACTAATAAAAAGGTTTAATGAACTGAATAGTTTTTATTTTTTATTTTATTTATTAATTTTTGAGACAGAGTTTTGCTCTTTCACCCAGGTTGGAATGAAATGGCGCAATCTCGGCTCACTGCAACCTCCACCCACTTGGGTTCAAGCAATTCTCCTGCCTCACCCTCCTGAGTAGCTGGAATTGTAGGTGCCCCCCATCACGACCAGTTAATTTTTGTATTTTAATAGAGACGGGGTTTCACCATGTTGGCCAGGCTGGTTTCGAACTCCTGACCTCAGGTGATCCACCCACCTCAGCCTCCCAAAGTGCTAGGATTACAGTTGTGAGCCACTACGCCTGGCCAGTGAACTGAATTGTTAACTTTAATGTTTGAGTCCATTAAATTGTTCACGGAATTTCGATACAGATACCTACAATATTTTTCAAGTGCTGTATTTTTTTGAAGAGACAATATTATTCAAAAATGATCTTTATTATTTTTAAAACAAGTCAATACATGTATATAGTGACACAATCAAACATTAAAGAAAAGTTTGTGATAAAATGCCATTGCCTTCTACCTATTCAAATTCCAATGAGTGCCATTCTTTAAAAACGAATCCTTTAGCTGTACATTGTTTTCCTTTGTTTTCTCCATAACTCTAAATAATATACTTGTTTATTTCTTGAATAAAGTTTTGATAATATCAATTGACTCTGTAATCTTAAAAATGGGTATTTTTCTCACACCTTCTCCTTCTCCACTCTGCTTCAAAAATCATAGTAGTTACTTTATTATTTTTAGTCATTTTGTATAAGTTTAAATAATGTATGAGCATTTCTAATTCCTGCTTGATCAACTTTTGATAGTATCTATTAGGTCACCTCTCGTAAAATGAAAATGTTTTTCTTCTCCTCCTCCTTCCTCTTCCTCTTCCTCTTCTTCTTCTACTTCCATTTTTTTTGAGACAGGGTCTTGCTTTGTTGCCCAGGCTGGAGTGTAGTGGTGCAATCACGGCTAACTGCTGCATTGAACTTCTGGGCTCAAGTGATCCTCCTGCATCAGTCCCCCAAGTAGCTGGGGTTACGGGCATGCGTCACCATGCCTGGCTATTTTTTTTTTTTTTTTTTTAATTTTAATACAGAGGAGTTCTCTCTGTGTCACCAAGGCTGGTCTTGAACTCCTGAGCTCCAACAATTCTCCTGCCTTGGCTTCCCAAAGTGTATTTGTGTCTTAAACATCTCTCTCTATCTTCCTCACTGCCTCTTTCTCTATCCTTAATTTCTGTCAGTCAGAGTTTACTTTGTCAAGGTTGTCAATATTTACATTATAAAACCCCAAGCTGGTCCTGAGGGATTTATCCATAGCTAACAAGAAACTTCAAATGCCTATAATTAACACATAATGAACATAAAAATATTGCTGCACTGTGGTGTTAGGTAGTTGCTAATATTATATTTCCTTCTCCACAAGTAGAGTATCATTTGACGGAGAATGTTTTCACCAATAATGTCAAATGGATTTTCTTTCCTTTTTCTTTTCTATTTTTTTGATATGAAATCTTGTTCTGTTGCTCAGTCTTATTCTGTGGCTCTGTAGCAGTGGCACGGTCTCAGCTCACCGCAATCTCCACCTCCCAGGCTCAAGCGATTCTCCTGCCTCAGCCTCCCAAGTAGCTGGGATTACAGGCACCGACCACGATACCTGGTTAATTTTTGTATTTTTATTAGAGACAGGGTTTCACCATGTTGGCCAGGCTGGTCTCGAACTCCCGACCTCAGGTGATCTGCCCGCCTCGGTCTCCCAAAGTGCTGGGATTACAGGTGTGAGCCAGTGCACCCAGCCTCTTTTCTTATATTCTACAAATTGCTTGAAATCATGCCACATTTCGTTTGGCTTCATAACTGTACCATTAATTGATTTTTTTTGGTTATTACTCTTTCTTGCATGTCTGTTACTCTTATGAATTTTACCTTTATCACAGGCTTAATATTTTTAGGTTCTTTATTATACACTCTATTTTATCTAGCCTGCTTCTTTTCCTTGTCCAAAAATAATTCTTTCAGAGCCATCCCTGTCTGGCCTCCTGCTTGAATCCCAGCATGGGTATCTTCTTGGAACTTTCCTGAATCTCCTCGGTGGATCCCTTGTTATCTTTCTTGCTCTTGTTTTATTCCCTTACTTGTTGTAGTAGACCCTCATGTAGCTCTTTAAAATATTCTATATAAAACATATTCTTTTGAGTGTGTGAGAAAAATAGTCCCATTCTGCCTTTACAGACAATTGATATTTGAGCTTACTATAGAATTCTAGGTTGACGAGTATTTTCCCCTTAGACCATTGAAAGCATTATTTCACTGTTTTTTTTTTTTTTTTTTTTTTTTTTTTTTTGACATTCAACATGGCTGATATGAAGTCAGATGCTAGCTAGCTGGCAAATTTGATTCCTCTTTGCAAGCTTTAGAATCTTTTTTCTCTGTGATGACATGCTGTATCTAGGTGTGGATCTGTTTTCTCTTTGCACCTGGTGTTTGGTACTTTTTTAATTCTGAAGACTTACACCCTACAGTTCTGAGAAAATTTTATCTATTTTTTTTTTTTTAATTTTTCTTTTCCCCTACTTCCTCTCTTTATTTCTCTTTGGAATTATTGGGTTGCAATCCTGGGCCTCTTGGGTTGGTCTTCTCTGGCTCTTGTAACATCTTTATTGGTGTGGGAGGCAAAGTTCCAGGATAGCCACCAAAATTCTTCCCACCCTGGCTCCCTACAAGCCCTGTATGACTCCTTCCCGTCGAGTGTGGGTGGGACCTGTGAATAGAGGGGATAATAGATGGGATAACTCCCTTGATTAGGTTACTTTACAGGGTAAAGTTGATAGCATAGTCACATTGAGTGATTGTATTTGCATTATGTAAGACCCCTTCCTGGCAGCATGCGGAGAGATTCTGCCTTTGAGGGAATGTGTTGTCCCATTCTGAGAGGGCCATGTAGATAGACCTGGAGGCCTCTAGTAGCTGGGAATGATCCATGGCCAACAAGAAAACTGGAACCTCCGTCCTACAACCACAAGAACCTACATACTGCCAACAACCCAGATGAACTTGGAGGAATACCCACAGCCTAGATGAGAACACAGCTCAGCTGAAACTTTGATTTTAGACTTATGCGACCTTGAGCAGAGAAGCCGGGGGTATAATGCCTGGACTTCTAATGTACAGAAACTGTGAGATAATAAATTAATGTTGTTTTAAGCCATACATTTGTGATAGTTTGTTACACAGCAATAAGAAACCAATGCACTTTGTATTTTTGCTCTTTATTCGGTGAGTTTTATTAAATGATATTTTTCAGTCTTTCTGTAGTTTATTTTCTTAGAAATCCTGTTTTTAATCTTGGAAAGCTTCTTGTTCTGTGCTTTTTTTCTTTTTCACAGAATCCTGTCTATTTTTAAGGATGTAATACTTCTATAATCACTCTGAGCATACTGGAGTTGTTTTAACGTTCTCTCAGTATCCTTAATTATCTCTCCTTTTCAAGGGTCAGTTTGCAGTTTGATATTTCTCTTTCATGTAGTTAGGTTTCCTGATATATCTGGTAATGCTTGGTTTTCAGGTCACATTTTCAAAAGGAGCGGGTTGTTAATGAGGGTTTCCTTTGCTGTGGCAGAAGCGCCTTTTCTAGCACTTCCTTATGGTCTCTTCAACACATTTCTCTTGAGCAAGAATTCTGAAGGAGAATCCCATGTGGGTCGGGCAGACCATGCTTGTGGACTGGCTCTACCTTTACACTGAAGCTACGGTAAGCCCACTGGCACTCTTGCTGTGGGAACTCATACTGGTTGAAAGAGAAGAGCTCTACTTCAGAGTGTTGGTGTTCACGCCAGCTTCCCCAAACTGCTCAACTTTGTTAGAGAGCATTTTCAGTCTGAATTTGAGTGTCAGATGCCTGTGCTTTGCATCCGGCTGAGTATGAGTTAGAGAGGGATGATGATGGGGATGACTACTTTTGCTGTCGTCCCATACACAAACTTTAATTGTCGTCCCTTTCTTCTTCCTTTCCTTCCTCCTTTTCTCCCTCACTTCCTCCCTCTCTCTTTCCCTTGACTTCAGTTCATTGCACAAAATTATTGATTCGTTTTTGTGTAACTTTCTTTTACTTCATTTCATTTAATGTTTCTACCTCTGTTCTATTTATATTTTCCTCTTTTCCACAGATACTTATTCTAATGTATTTGGTAGATGTATTTATATATGCACCTGTTCGTTTTTCCAAGGTTTGTTGAGGTATAATTGGTACATAAAACTGCATATTTGTTTGTTCATTTGTTTTTGTTTTTGGAGACAGTATCTTGCTCTATCACCCAGGCTGATCTGCAGTGACGCGATCTTGGCTCACTGCAACCTCTGACTTCCCGGTTCAAGCGATTCTCCTGCCCCAGCCTCCCAAGTAGCTGGGATTACAGGTGCCCCTTACCACACCTGGCTAATTTTTAAATTATTTAGTAGAGATGGGGATTTGCCATGTTGGCCAGGCTGGTCTTGAACTCCTGGCCTCAAGTGATCTGCCTGTATCAGCCTCCCAAATTGCTGGAATTACAGGTGTGAGCCACTGCACCTGGCCAAATTGTACATGTTCAAAGTCTACAACATAGTGTTTTGTTATACAAATACATTGTGAAGTGATTACCACAATGAAGATAATTAACATATCCATCACCTAACTAATATGGTTTGGCTGTATCCCCACCCAAGTCTCACTTTGAAGAGTAATAATCTCCAGGTGTCAAGGGCGGGGCCAGGTGGAGATAATTGAATCATAGGGGTGGTTTCCCCCAAGCTGTTCTCCTGGTAGTGAATAAATCTCATGAGATCTGATGGTTTTATAAATGGGAGTTGCGGCCGGGCGTGGTGGCTCAAGCCTGTAATCCCAGCACTTTGGGAGGCCGAGACGGGCGGATCACAAGGTCAGGAGATCGAGACCATCCTGGCTAACACGGGGAAACCCCGTCTCTACTGAAAAATACAAAAAACTAGCCGGGCGAGGTGGTGGGCGCCTGTAGTCCCAGCTACTTGGGAGGCTGAGGCAGGAGAATGGCATAAACCCGGGAGGCGGAGCTTGCAGTGAGCTGAGATCCGGCCACTGCACTCCAGCCTGGGCGGCAGAGTGGGACTCCGTCTCAAAAAAAAAAAAAAAAAAAAAATGGGAGTTGCCCTGCACAAGCTCTTTGGCCTGCCACCACGTAAGATGTCCCTTTGCTTCTCCTTTGCCTTCCACTATGATTGTGAGGCCTCCCCAGTCATGTGAAACTATGAGCCCATTAAACCTTTTTCCTTTCTAAATTACCCAGTCTTGAGTATGTCTTTATTAGCAGTGTGAGAACAGACCAATACACCTAACATAGTTACCACTTTTTGTTGTGAGAATATTTAAGATCTACTCTCCTAGCAAATGTTAAAAATATAATAATATAGTATTAATTATAGTCACCATGCTGTACATTAGCACTTCAGAAAGTATTCATCCTGCATAACTGAATGTTTATAGCCTTTGACCAACGCTTCCTCATCCCCCCAACCTCCAGCTCTTGGTAACTTTTATAAATTTGATTTTTGTAGTTTCCACATATAAATGAGATAGTGCAGTATTTGTCTGTCTGTGCCTGGCTTATTTCATATAGCATAATGTCCTCCAGGTTCCTCCATGTTGTCAGAAATGGCAGGATTTCCTTAATTTTTAAGACTGAGTAATATTCCATTATGTAATAGAATCTTATATAATATAGTGTGTGTGTACATACATATGTATAAATGAAGAGTGTGTGTATATGTACATATGGATATATGTGTGTGTATATACACACACATATACACACACTTCATTTTCTTCATCTATTTTTATTATATAATGGGATACATTCTGTGTGTGTGTGTGTGTGTGTGTGTGTGTGTGTGTTGTAGCTTATCCTTGAACAATGCAGGGATTAGGAGGGGCACTGTCACTGTTTGCAGCTCAAAATCTACCCCTAACTTTTGATTTCCCAAAAACTTAACTACTAATAGCCAGCTGTTGACCAGAAGCCTTACTGGTTTGACATAAAACCTTACTGGTTTGATGACACACACAATAGATTAACCCATATTTTGTATGCTATATGTATTACATGCTGTATTCTTACAATAAACTAAACTATAGAGAAGAAAATATTATGAAGAAAATCATGAGGAAGAGGACATATATTTACTACTCACTAAGTCGAAGTGCATCATCATAAAGGTCTTCATCCTTGTCATCTCACATTGAGTAGGCTGAGGAGGAAGAGGGAAGATTGGTCTTCCTGACTCAGGGGTGGTGGAGGTGGAAGAAGTGGAGGACGGGAAAAGCAGGCAGGAGAGGCAGGCATACTCAGTTTAATTCTTACAGGAAAAAACTTGAGTATAAGAAGACCTGTGCATTTCAAACTCATGTTGTTCATGGCCAACTAAATACATATAGGCACACACTACAATTTCTTTATCCATTTTAAATAAATGATATTTTCATGTGTATGTATTATTAATTTGCATTTATTACACTGCAGATCTTATTTCTTATTCATTCCATATTCTGATCTTAATGTGTTGCTATGTCTATATAATTTTCTACATACAAAATCTTCTCATACAGAATTTAGGTTTAATGTTATAGGCAGAGATAGGTGTCACAGAGAAGAGAGATATTGCCTTAAATTGAGACATCGTCTGACTAGAGCCAAGAGGTAGAATAACACTAATTCCTGAAAACCCAGCTTGAGCCCTGGATCTAGCCAGGCTTAGAGAGATCTGCAACTGTACTTTTCAGTTATTTGAGCTAATACATTCTCCTTTTGCTTAATACAGGTTGGGTTGTATTTCTGTCATGTACACCATGAAGAATCCTAGCAAAACATGTCCCAAATCTCATATAACACAAACATAAAGGAACCAAATATACCTCTGGGTTTCATTTGATACACAACATGCTGTTGTTTTACCTTAGTCGCTAAGTAAAGATGTTAATCTTGTATTGCCTACCTTTTATGTTGTTATTTATGTTGTTCCTGGTAAGCATTATGTTAATCTATTCTTAAATATTCATAATACATTATGTTAATCTATTCTTAAACAATTTAAGATGGTTTTAAGATGTATTGTCAAATGTGTACATGTATATGTTCCACAATGCTGCTAAAGGATTAAATGTGTTTCTCATTTGTAGTTATCTTCTTAATGCACGGAAAAGATTGAGGTTTTGTATTATTGGCGTTTAGCGTATTGCTTTTCTTTAAAATCTGGTCACTACTCTAAACAAAATGACCATGTAATAATCTTTAAAGTAAAAGTTAATCTTTGATTTCATTTGTGCATGTATCGCCGAGGGACATCTGTGATCTTTAGGAAATAGAAGGTAGTGTTGCTTTAGTAAATGTCATTCTTTCTGCAGGTCTGTCTTGAATTCATTTTCTCTCCATTGTGTTTTATGTAATTAGAGGTTTTGTCTTTCAGAAAGAAAGAAAATTTGTTTTTGTTTTTGTTTTCAAGATGGCAGATTAAAGACTTTCAGTATGCCGCAGCCGCTTGGAAATAGCAACATAGTGCAAAAAATCAACTCTGTGAGGTTTCATTCAAGAAGGAAAAGGGAATCTACTGGAATTGTAAAGGACACCCCTGATCCCAGACAGGATGCTGGCAAACAGCCCCCACGATGATGTCCGGTTGATAAAACTGAGTGAAGCCCCAGTCTATGAAGGAGACAGAGAGCCTCCTTCTGTGACTCACCTTTCCACTGGCAATCTGAGCAACCCAGCCTAAGGGACAGCAGTTTTTTTATCTGAAGCCTTGGGGCTAACCTGGGGAGAGGCTTGAGATACTGTGAGGGAAAGACATTGGGAAAACCTGCAAACATTCTCCCAGACCAGGGACTGAGAGCAGGATGCCAGTTTTAATCCAGCCTAATGAAATTCATTTTGATCTGGCAGTGTGGCTGTGTGGACATTTTAATCTCCAGCCCAAGATTGTAGCACCTCCTCTGGAGTGAGACAGTCACAGCCAGAATGGTGGAAAGCACCCTGCAGCAGGCACTGAAATTGTGTTCTCCCCCATTGCAGACCTGGGGTGGAAGGAGAGCTGCCACAGGTGCAGTTTCTCCTGGGTGGCCAGACTTGCACCCGGGGTCAGCTTGGCGACTTGGAATTGATCTGCATGTGTCATTGCTGGGTGCCCAGCCTGCACCCCTGGGAGCATGGTGCAACAGGGCACTTCCTGGACATAGATCATGGTGCAGCAGGGTTCTCTCTGCTCCATGACCAGGCAGATCTCCAGGCATTTGAAGCACCTGCTTGCCTAATTCAACAGCCTGAGCCACCCCACATTTCCTGTGCAGAGAAATGTGCACGGGCACTGTCTCTGTTCCATACCCAGGCAGATTTCCAGGCATCTGGAGCACTCCCTCTCTTGATCTAAGAGTTTAGACCGCCCCCCCCCTTCCCTGTGTGGAGAACTTAGAGCTGAGGAGCTTTCTCAGCTCTGTACCTAGGCACGCCCCTGGGTACTCAGTGACTGCTCACTGGATTATCCCTTGGCACTGGTGCTTGTGCCTGCCATCACGGGACTTGCAGGGGGACGTGCCCAGTTTGGCCTGCCTGTCCTTTGTGCCTCCCCACTCCTCCCCACCCCACCTGGGACTCAGCAGGGAGTTCAGACCACTGTGTATTCCACAAATTAACCCATTGTCAGAGGTAAAAGAGAGCTTCTGCCAGTAAACCAGCCACACTGGTTGCAGCCAGCTCTTACCTATAAATGCCATCTACGGGTTTGTAGGTGAAACCGCACAGCCCAGTATGAAACCTGCAAAAGAAATGCATAGGGCTTTAGAAAGAAAGCCAAAAGACCCTTCCCAGCATTCAATAGAGTCACACCCCTAGAGAGAAGGGAAAAGGGGAAAGGGAAAGAAAAAAAATATTATAGAGAAAGGCAGAAAAATCCAACTCGCAGGAAAATAATTACAAAAATTAGAAGTGCCAGAGTCTTCAGATGGGACAAAACCAGCACAAGATTTCCTACAGGTATAGCTAGTATATTTAATATATGATTTGATTGTGCAAAATAACTTCAGAATTTGCCTATATTCAGTATGACAGATCATTATTATTATTATTATTTAATATAATTACAGTCTGTCCTTTGCCCAACCACTATTACATTGCTTTCTATTATCTTGTATCTTAAATACAGTCTCTTTTCATATTGGCACACTAATATTTTTCAGTTTATATGCTCTGTCATGTAATATTCTGAAATAAAACTTTTCCTGGCAATTCTACCTAAGGATTGGTCAGTGTGGTGGCTGTAATTCTGCAAACTCTGTGACTTGTTACCTTGGAATATCTCCAGTGGGGAGCAGGGGCGTGGCGGGTCACAGTGCTTACTAATCCTATTGTCCCTTGATCTTCTAGGCTTTCTGACTTGTTCTGTAGTCTCACTGTAGAAAGACTTGATCTCATATCGAAATTGACTGTCTATGACAAGTGTCAAAAAAGATAAAAATAATACCATAGCTTCCTTTGTACCTCAAACTAAGTAGCTTCATATTCCTTTGCTCATGCAACCTAATTGTATTTGGGAAGCTGCAGATGAAAAGCATACTGGCTTTTTCCTTTAATTTTTAGTGAATTGAGACATACAGTCATGCATTGCTTAATGGTGGGGATATATTCTGAGAAACGCGTTAGACTATTTTGTTGTCTTATGAATATCATAGAATGTACTTACAAACACGTAGATGGTATAGCTTACTAAACACGTAGGCTATATATGGTATGGCCTATTGCTCCCAGGCTACAAACCTGTACAGCATATTACTGTACAGAATTCTGTAGGCAATTGTAACACTATCATAAGTATGTGTGTACCTAAATATATCTAAACATAGAAAAGGTACAGTAAAAATATGTTATGAAACATAAAAAATGGTATACTTATATAGGACTCTGTGATAGTATTAAGTGTTAACTTGATTGGATTGAGGGATACAAAGCGTTGTTTCTGGGTGAGTCTCTGAGGGTGTTGCCAGAGGAGATTGACATTTGAGTCAGTGGACTGGGAGAGGCAGACACACCCTCAATCTGGGTGGGCACCATCCAATTGGCTGCCAGCATGTGTAGAAAAAGCAGGCAGAGGAAGATGGAAAGGGCAGACTTGCTGAGTCTTCAAACCTCGTCTTTGTCCTGTGCTGGATGCTTCCTGCCCTCAAACATAAGACTCTAAGTTCTTCTGCTTTTGAACTCTTGGACTTACACCAGTGATTTGCCTGAGGCTCTCAGGCTTTTGGCCAAAGACTGAAGGCTGCACTGTTGGCTTCCTTACTTTTGAGGTTTTGAGACTCCGACTGAACTACTACTGGTTTCCTTGCATCTAAGTTTTCATACGGCCTATTGTGGGACTTCACCTTGTGATCATGTGAGTCAATTCTCCTTAATAAACTCCCTTTCATATATACATATGTCCTACTAGTTGTGTTGCCCTAGAAAACCTTGAATAATACAAACATTTAACATAAATGGAGCTTGTAGGACTGGAAGTTGTTCTGGTGAGTCAGTGATTGAGTGGTGAGTGAACGCGAAGGCCTAGGGCTTTACTGTACACCACTGTATGCTTTATAAACACTGTACAGTTAGGTTACACTAAATTTATAAACAAATATTTTGCTTTCTTCAATAATAAATTAACTTACTGTAACTTATCTGCTTTATAAACTTCAATTTGTAAAACTCTTGACAATTTTGTGATACTACTTAGCTTAAAACACTAACACATTGCACACTGCACAAAAACATTTTCTTTATCTTCTATAAACACTTGTCCATCTTTTCAACTTTTCTTTTTTTTTTTTTACTTTTTAATTTTCTGTGTCAAAAACTAAGTCATAAACACACACGACAGCCTAGGCCTATAAAGGATCAGGATCATCAATATCACTGTCTTCCACCTCAACATCTTGTCCTAGTGGAAGGTCTTCAGGGGCAATAACATGCAAGGAGCTATTATCTATAATAACAATGCCTTCTGGAATACCTCCTGAAGGACCTGCCTCAGCCTGTTTTATAGTTAACTTAAAAAAAAAAAAAGAGTAGATGGCGTATACTCTAAAATAACAATAAAAGCATAGTATAGTAAATACATAAACCAGTAAATAGTCATTTATTATCATTATCAAGTATAATATACTGTACATGATAGTATGTGCTTTATGATTGGAAGTGCAATATGTTTGTTTACATCAACATCACCATAAACATGTGAGCAACGCATTGCACTGTGATATTACAATAGCTATGATATCACAAGGCAACAGAAATGTTTTAGCTCTATTATAATATTAAGACACCATTGTCATATCTGTGTGCCATCGTTGATTGAAACGTTGTGCTGTGCATGACTGTAGTATGTCTGCTGTTTCTGCCCAAGAAGAGAGAGGCATACACTATCTTTTAAATTAACGTTGCTGTTCGTCTGATTAGATACAGATTTGTGCTCATCATTATTGAGGATTTTTTCATCCTTTAGAAAGATTACAATTCAGAAAGGATGAGCATGAGAGAGCCAACACAGAGAATGGAAGTAGGCTGAGTGATTCTTACCTCCAATCACCACCTTCTACTTGATTGTTTGAATTCTTTTCTCGTAGTATGCAACCTTTCTTTATCAGGGTGAGATGAAGGTCTCCAGGAGGGAAATCAAAAAATGCTGCTACTACTTGGTTCTCTTATGGCAGCACTGGGCCCCTATCACCATCATTTTATGAGTTTATGATTTTTTTACATTATTTTTACCTATTACTTTTTACCTAAAAATTTTCTCCCTTTGACCTAGTTGACATCTGACCCATATGTTCACGTTAATGTGCATCTTTCCTACAAAGATGACTCTTC